>NW_020291506.1:240202-377541 GCF_003184765.1 Aspergillus aculeatinus CBS 121060
CCCCCCCCCTAAACGCAGTTCTCTATCTCAGAAATCAACCTACTACCACCCCCCTCTCTCATCCCGAAGGTAGATGATTCACTCGCTCTTCTCCCCCCGCGCAAAAACCGCCGTCCACCGC
Organism: Aspergillus aculeatinus CBS 121060; assembly: GCF_003184765.1. NCBI lineage: Eukaryota > Fungi > Ascomycota > Eurotiomycetes > Eurotiales > Aspergillaceae > Aspergillus > Aspergillus aculeatinus. The sequence goes on from NW_020291506.1 coordinate 240,324, forward strand.
TGCGGCACCAACCCCGCCGCCCCGTACGTCTCCTCGAGATACCTCCCCAGCGCCGGCAGGATCTCCGCCTCGTGGGCCTCGCGCTGCGCCGCGGACCACCACTTACTGACGATGATGGGGATGACGGGCGCGGCGATCTTGTACAGATCGGCCGTGGAGGCGTGGAACGCCTGGGAGATGGTGGTGGTGTGGACGCGCACGAAGCCGGCCTGCTCGAGGCGGCCGCGCACGTACGCCTCGTCGTCCCAGCCCGGGTTCATGCAGGACATGAATTCCTTGGTCGTGGGGAAGGGGAGCTCGGGGCTGGCCGAGATGGTGCGCACGGCGGCTTCGAGGACGGGGAGCCATTCCGCTGTGTTCTTGTTAGCACTGCTGCTTTGGGGGGTGGGGGGAGGGCGTACTTTTCTGCCAGGTGGAGAGGGTTAATGTGCCGCCTGGTTGGAGGATGCGGAGGGTATCTTTATGCATTATTAGCTGCTGTTGCGGGTGGGGGATGGACCATAAAGGGGGTGAGGGGCGGGGGGTTACCGTTCAACGCGGCGTAGGTATCCGGGAATGAGGTCCAGGCTAGCCCACAGCATTAGTTTAGCACATCACTTCAACACCCAGCCTGTCTACCTGTGAAGAGAGGACTCACCCAGCGCCGCAAACACATGCGTCAACTCTGCGGCCGGCAACTCCGTGCTCTGCGCGTCCATCACCCGCGCGCTCGTGTTGGCCGACCACCCTTCCTCCACGATCTTGCGCTTGACGTGGCCCGTCAGCTCCGTCGAGATGTCGCCGCATAGCAACTTCCAGCTGCCCGCGCGCTGCTCCGCCAGCACCTCGTGCAGCTTCTCGGCCACGACCCCCGTCCCGCAGGCCAGGTCGAGCACCTTCAGCGGGCGCTGTGCGGAGTCCAGGATCCCCGACAGGGTGATCAGGTCCTGCGTGAAGTACCGCGTGATCTTCTCGGCGATCAGGTACGTCTCCAGGATGCCTTTGCCGGAGTAGAGCTCGGTGAAGGTGGTGGCGCGGGTCATTTTGGGTGTGGTTGTGGTTGTTGTGGTGGTAGTTGAGGTCGAGATTGAGGTAATGGAAGGCAGGTTGCCGGGTGGTACTTTGAAGATGAGTGTTAAGAATCAGAGGGTGAGAACCGAGACATCAAACTGCTGATGGTGGGCTAGTTCGTCTATGCCATTTCGCCTTTGGCTTGTGTTCTTCAGCAGTGGCTCGCATTACGAGGACAAGAGAACACCCTTCTCCCCTCTTTCCCCCCTTACCTTAACCTACTGCATGTGATGTCTCGCCTTCCAGACCGCCATAGCCAGTACCCACCCCCCTGCATCGTGACATCAGAATGCATGGAGCAAGGAAGGAATGAAGAGAGGCTGCGGGTCTTTCATTTCGTCCGCTAAGACGAAGCACAAGGGAACCCCGTTCTGCCGAGCGGAGTGTGAATGAGACACACCCTAGTTCAGGTGAGGGAGCATCCTCTCAGTCCCCAGATCCGGGGCCCTTCGCGCATCAGCTGGATATACCCCTCAAGACGGGAAGCGGAAGTGACATACAACACTCAACCATGGAGACCATCGCCTTCTCCCAGCTCCTGTACCCGAGCATCGGGCTGGCGAGTTTACTCTTCTTCCTGCGCGCCATCTTCGCTTTTTCCGGCGAGCCCAAGCCTGTCAATTGGCACGCCTGGGATCCCTGCCAGCGCAAAGCGAAGCAGGAGTTTTACTCCAATGCCCGGGGGCTGATTGCGAAAGGGCTCGAGAAGGTGAGTTGAGCCCATAGCCGACTTGCCACGGGGGGGTAAGATGAAATTGACATGATCCGGCATTCCCAGGGCCGCTCGGTGTTCCGGCTCGCGACCAACATGGGAACGTATCTCATCCTGTCCGACAGGTACGCCGAGGAAATCAGAAACGATGAGAGATTCAGCGCCTACGATGCTTTAGTGGATGTATGTAGGTCTCCCTCTTCTTTCCGGTACCCGATCAAGCATCGCATATTTGACCTGCCGTATGCGAAAAACTAATTCCGATGGACTAGGTCATTCTGCTGGAGTTGCCGGGCTTCGAAACGGCGTTCCAGGGCTCGCTACATAACCATGTCTCTCCAATTGCCATCCAGGCCTTGAATAAGGAGCTTGGTGAGTTTCGTTCCGACCTACCCTGAAAGAGGTCTCTAGCCCTAACTTGCCGCCGTGACACCACGCCTGTTCAGTATACTTGACGCGCCCCCTCTCCGAGGAAGCCAGTGAATGTCTGCGCACCCGGTGGACCGAGACGTCTGGTAAGTCCCATGCACAGCCTCTGAGCCGTCTCGCAAACAGCTAAGCCGTCGATGAACCGCAGACTGGAAGACCGTGTCCATCCGCGAGACGGTACTGGCGCTGGTGGCGCAGATGACGACGCGAGCGCTGATCGGGCCGGAGCTCAGCCGCAACCCTGACTGGCTGGAAATCGCCATCAGCTTCACCACCAACCGCGCCATCGCCGTGGCCGCCATCCAAGCCTGGCCCCGCTTCCTCCAGCCGCTGGGCCACTGGTTCCTGGGCCCCTGTCAGACGGTGCGCCGCCAGATCCAGCGCGCCCGGGCGATGTTGTTGCCCGTTCTGCGGGAGAAAGCCGGCCGCACCAATGACGACGACCCATCCGCATCGACAACCGCACACCGCGACTTTTCCACCCTGACGTTCATCGACCAGTTCGCCCGCGGCGCGCGCTACGACGCCACGCTGGCGCAGCTGCGCCTGATCGCCGTCTCCGTGCTGACGACCGCCGATCTCGTGGAGAAGGTGGTGGCCCGCCTCGTGGAACACCCGGAGCTGATCCCGCCGCTGCGCGAGGAGGCGATCGCCGTCCTAACAGCCTCCCCGCAGGGCATCCACCGCAGCAGCCTGCTCAAGCTCACGCTGATGGAGAGCGTGATGAAAGAAAGCCAGCGGCTGGAACCCGCCACCCTCAGTACGTCTCCCCCTTCTCGGTCCGTCCCACCCCCCACTAACGAAAAACCAAGTATCAATGTTCCGCGTCGCCAAAGAAACCGTCACCCTCCAGGACGGCACCCCAATCCCCAAAGGCACGCACCTCGCCTTCGCCAACGACCTCCGCCTCGATGCCACCCTGTACCCGGAGCCCGAGGTGTTCGACGGCCACCGCTTCGAGCGCATGAGGGGAGATCCCCGCACCGCCGGACTGGCCCCGTTCACGAAGACGCGCATGAGCCATCTGGCCTTCGGGCACGGCAGGCACGCCTGTCCCGGGCGGTTCTTGTCCTGTGACGAGGCCAAGTTGATCCTGTGTCATATGTTGTTGAAGTATGAGATTCGCGCGCCGGAGGGGGGCGTGGGAGGTGTGGTTGTGAGTGGGATGTTTGTGCAGCGGGAGCCCGGGGCGAGGATGATGGTGAGAGCTCGGGAATTGGAGGTCGCACTGGCGGAGATCTTGCATTGATTTTGGTTTACTCACTCACATCATAAGGTATTATACGGAGGTTACGGAAGCGTGTATAGGTTCTGGTGATGGATCGTAGGGGTATTGGAGGCCTAGCTACGGATATCAGACTGCAGTTATCGTTGCTCCCGTCGTTGGTATACAGCTATGTATATATACAGACTGTTTTCTGGATGTAGGGTATTGAAATTATATATGCTCTTGTAATTAGCTTGTGGCCAATGGGTTCTAGAAAGAAATTGCTTGTCGTGAGAAACACAGTCTTTGACCCCAACGGGGGTTTCCTGAGCTACCTGCTACCACCTATACTAGTTCACTCTACTCCCCAGCCTTCGCCTTGTAGTCATGCGCAATCTGATATTGACCGTCTTCGGGGACATTGCGGGGCCGGTAGGGGCTCCCATCCTGAATCGCTCGCACGACGGCCGGAAACTCCTCGTAGACATCGCAGTGGACGTCATACCCGAAGATCCACTCTGGGCGGGGGAACTTGATAATGGCCGGGTCCTTCTCGATGGCCTCCCAGTCGGGATCGCGCATCTGCCCGTAGATGGCATTTCCACTCTCCTGGAGCATCTTCGTCCGCTGGAATCGCAGGGCGTGGACGGCCTGCAGCCCCAGGGGCACCCGCGCCTTGCCCGCCAGCTCCAGACAGATGGCCAGCGTCGCCGCATCCTCGATCGACTGCCCGCCCCCCTGGCCCACGATGGGGGACATGGCGTGGGCGGCGTCGCCGAGGATCATGATGCGGCCACCGGTCGAGATCCACCGCGGCAGCGGATCCCGCGCAATGATCTTATAGTCCGCCAGCGTGTCGCGCGGGGTATGTCGCAGGACGGCGGCGATCTTGGGGTAGACCGGCCAGTCCTGCATGAGGGCCAGCGCATCCTCCACACCGGCGCTGCTGGTTCTCTCCCAACTCTCGGCCGCTTGCGCTTGTTCGTTCTGCGATTCTGCCGATCAGCGCATGCATCATTCCCTCTGACCGAGAAAGGGGTATACTGACCCGATGCCACACCTGCCAGACGACATTCTTCCCGCGTTTCCCCGTGGCCAGGGTCAGCCCCAGGCCGCCGTCGGTGATATACCTCCGCACGCGATCGCGCTCGCCCACCTCCTTCAAGATCCACGCCGCGTCCGGATCCCCCGCCACGAGCTCCGCACTGAAGCAGGCCCGATACGCCGCCAGCCCGGAGTCCTGCGCCGGGGGCCGATACCCCAGCACAAAGTCGCGGGTGCGACTGTGCACGCCATCGGCGCCGATGACACAGTCGGCGGCGAGGGTCAGGCCTCCGTTGACGGTCACGCCCGCCCGGTCGCCGTCCTGGGCCTCCCAGTATTCGGTGACCGCCGCCCCGAACCGCAGGTCGATCCCCAGGGCGACGGCATGGCGGTACAGGCCCGTGACGAGCGTGGCGCGCTGGATGATCATGCCCTCGCCGACGCCGTAGCCGTCCATCGCGTCCAGGGCATACAGCTTCCCGGCGGGATCGAGCACCTCCAGGGCGGCCACGGCGTCCGCCTCCGCGACGAGCCGTCGGTACACCGCGCCCTGCTCCCACGCCTGCATCACCTTGGTCGCATTGCTGCCCAGCGCGATGCTGTCCCCTACATCCTCCGACGAATCGTGTCAGCGGCTGAATGAATGGGCAGACCGCGGATTGGCGTCCCTACCCAGAACCCGGACCTCGGGGCTCTTCTCCAGCCCGATCACCCTATGGCCTTTGTAATGGCATTCGATGGCCGCCACCAGGCCTAGGATCCCCAGCCCCACGATTATCACGTCGATGCCGCTGGATCGCGGCTCGGCGACCCCGCCCGGGCCGACCCCGGTGCTGATTGTCATGTTGGACGAGTGAGTGAGTGGGTGGGTGAGTGAGTGAGTGAGTGGTTTCTGTGGCCTTGGGGATGGTGCTGATGCCGTGGAACGACTTAGTATGGAGAAGGGGGAGATTCTTCCTCTCGTCTGATGATCGATGTTCAGCTGGTCGACAGCGCTTCCTTGCATGGAGGGAGGGGGGGGGGCAAACGATGAGCGGTCTGGGCATGTCTGTCCTCGGTCAAACGCTGGACATGCAGTTCTCACGCTTCAGCTCTTTCCCCTCCCTCGCGTTTCGGGGTATAAACTATTTGGGCAGGTATCCCCACCGGGTTGAATGCTTAGTGGGTTAGTTGGTTCGGCGCTGGTCAGTGTGGTCTGGCCACAGGGGGCGATAGTAAGTCTCCTATTCCAAGTCCCAGTTGGTCGGGTCTCACCGCCAGGAAGGACATCGTCACTGTAAGACAAAACTGGATGGGCTAATCAGCTACCGCGTGATTTGCGTTCTGCAGGAGTGTCTTATGCTGAAGAATTTAATCGGTTTCGTTCGGCGGCTTAGCCCGCCGGGCCATACAACACATACATCGCTCGTGCACTATCATGCAAGGAGGGTGCAGCATAATGCGTCTGCGACTCTGACGTCAGGAATAAGATTGCCTAAGGTTGGCCAAGACACGGGAAAAGGGGGTAAGGGTAGGGGGAAGCGAGAGGGGACAGAAAATGGCGATGTCCAGTTTTTCCTGTGCAGAGAGGAATGTGCGGTGACTCTGTATACCCGGTTCTTAGGGCCGGAAAATGTGCATATGCAACATGCAGCATGCACATACTCCGGCCCACATGTAAACAGGGCAGCGGGGGGAATCTCCCTTGATTGGGGCGGCCATGCAAGGGTCTCTTTGGGGGCTTGGTTGGTTTTTGGCACAGGATCAAGGGCGTTCAGGATTGGATGAGCTGTAGGCTTGGGCCTGGTGCTCTGCAATTCAGGCTCTGGATTGTGCAGGGCGGCTGCCTCAGGCTTTGAAGGATGTGTTGTGCTGGCTACGCGTGACATGTTGGAACCCTAATATGGGTGATGTTGTACGGTAGTATGGGTATTGAAGAACTCTCCCTGTGATATCTAGTCCACGATCTATAACCCAAGCAATCTTGATCAGCCTCCTAAAGGCTATAGATTCACGACCCGACTGCGGAGGAGCTTGACTAGGTTTCTTTCGCTGCCTCACCAAGGCATATTGAAAAATAATGAGAACCGAGAGGGAGTTGGACAAGGTGACTGTAGACTTGTAGACGGAAAGATGCTCGCCAAGCATACCGCCAAGGAATAAGGATTATAACGGTTTAGCACGACTCGCCCACTGCAGCAAGAAAAGTGCAAACAAGACGGATGGGACATACTGAGCAGAAATCCAGCGGCGTGAGTACAGGCAGCTCTATCACCATCACCAAAAAGGGGAACTATTGTAGCAGTGTCAAGGCAACAAGAAAATATCCATTTCATGAATTGCATGCTTAACGTCTAAACACTTCGACTGCCCACCTCGCCATCCCTCTTCTACTACTATCATTATTTAAGCCTCGCCTCGACAATACCCATGATGTCTCCCGGCTTCCTCCACACCTGCACCAGCACCAGCCCTGCACTGTCCAGAAGGCTCGCAAAGTTCTTCTCAGTCCGCTCAATACCTCCGATGGCCATCAAGCTCAGATCCTGCCAGGCGTGAGTCATGGTAGCCCCCGTCTCCGGGATGATGATGTCGTGGATCAAGATCCGGGACTGGTCCCGGTTCATCGCAGCCGCGGTATTTTCGAGGATCGTCTTCGCTTCCGGCACATCTGGCCAGTCGTGGAAGACACGTCGAAAGTAATATATAGAGGCGCCTGACAGATAAATTGTAAATTAGCTATTACGACCACAACACGGGACCGCGCTCGCCAGGAAAATGAAAGAAAAGGCTTACCCCGGATTGGCTGGGCTTGCTTCAAGAAGTCGTAGACCTGCGGTTCAATACCATCGGCTCGCAGCGCTTGACTGTGTTCCTGGATGACGGGCTCAAGATCCTGCACGATGAACCGACGGCCTTTCAATGCCGGGACGATCTTCATGATCTGCCGCGTGGCGTTGCCATGGCTGCCGGCGATATCAACGATGGCCACACGGTCCTCGGCGGCACCGCGAAGCCGATCCTCCCATGGGTACAGGTCCATGGCCATTTGCTCCACGTCGGCGGCTTCGGCCCTGGTCACAGGCGCAACATGCTTCGGGTTCTTGTAGAGGTACTCGAACATCGTCTCGCCCGGACAGTTGTGGGCCAGGGTGAACGGGTTGTTTCGGGTCGTGATGGCGTCTTTCCAGTCATGGTGGCGAAGGAAGTCGCAGATCTGCAAGACAGGCCCGAAGATGAAGTCCGACCTACGGGGAAAGGTCTCGTGGTCAGTATCCAGACAGCAGCTGGAAAGGCCTCCTCCTCGACGACGCACATTACCGGGAAGCAGCCCGCGATATCTGCAGTCAGATATGCCTCGGAATACGGCGTGTGGGCATACTCCTCTTCGCCGGTCTCGCGGAAAGGACCCAATGGAGTCACGGCTCGCATCAGGCGTACTGCATGCCCGTCAGCATTGATGTTGCGAGGTCTTGGAGATTCGGGTCCGACATACTCAGGATGCTCTTGTCCATGCCCGTCCGTGAAGCGATCTCGCTGGCCGTCATCGGAGCTCCGCCCTTGGGGATGGCGTGGAAGACCCCGGCCGCTAGAAGAGCTCGCAGCGCTCCCACTTTGACGATCTATTCGAGGGTCACTCATTGTCATTCAGGTGCCACGCCAAACAGAGACGGTGCTCACTAACCTCCTCGAAGGAAGACAGCGCCGAGGGCACAGGGCCGCGGACGGTTTGGATCAAGCTGGAGGCCTTCCTCTGAAGGTCGAGCTTGGTCTCATCGCCGGCGATATCACCATCCAGGAAGCGCTGGGCTGCGACAACTATCGCGTCAACATCTTCTTGCACGGCCAGCCGCTGCGCATCAGTCTTGTCGGTGACCGTCATGGTGGTGCAGATCCCCGTCACTGCGATTGTGTATCGGGTGTGAATAAGCCACAGCGAAGTTACAACATGTTGTAACTAGGAAATGAACTTGCTTAATGATTTTGAATTTGACATCATGGTTGAGCTGGCTCGAAAACAGGGATACGGCCCGCGAGTCATGGTCCCAACCCCTAGCATTTGCTTGGATCTCAAGCAACAAAGTGTGTTTGCCACCTCCTCAGCGGGATGGGAATCCATCAGTCTATCTTCATGATTGAGCCGAGCGCAAAACAAGGTCGAGCCCCGCGAGCTATGGTCCCATCTTCTGGCCTTGCTTTTACCGGTCAACCTACGGAGGAGTGAGACATGGAATACTCGTGGCCTGTCGTCAAATCTGCCCTATTGGGGTTGCAGTTACCACATGCAACATTCCACCATGGGGATGAGAAAGGACATGTCCAAGATCGACTTTGCATACGGCTAGCCTGGAAGCCACATAGGATCTCAGGTGATATCGGTTGCAACTCAACTGTAATTGTTCTTGGCAGATAGAGTAAGATGGCATGCAGACTACCTAATTTTCCCTTCGAACTGTCAAGTCCCTTTTCCTCACACAGCCCAGCTCATCAGGGCAGTCGTTCTTGGTTGTGGTCATCTTGGAGCACGGGATTCCTGTGCTCTCCGAGGGACTGGCCGGAGTGCTCGGTGCACAACCACGCTGCTTGGTGCTTGCGGTCGTATGCCTGCATGCTACTGTGTATTTCGGCACTGTTTCTGCAGGCATACCTAGCCAATATTCTCCGTTTCTTCACGGCTGGCTCGGATCCTCCAGCAGACTTGCAGAACCTGTTTCACTGGTGTTCGTGTGTTGCTCGCCCGGATAACCCCGCAGCTCCTTGCTGGGATGAAATCATCTCGGTCGCAGGACCCTCCTCGGTTGCATGGCTCCTTACTCGACAGAAGCCTTGCGCCATGCCTTGCCTGGATGAGTCATCTTCCTTGTCGAGATCCTCCGTCGCGCGGTCTTTCACGTGTATGGACTAATATGCAGTTGACTGTGATCGATAGTGATCACGTGACCACACTGCGGCGTGCTGCGCTTCGCATGTCTTCACCACAAATCGATCCGGACCTCGTCCCTGAAGGTTCCAGATGATCGCTCACCTGGGCTGAAGAAGAAGCGCTGGTACGGTGTGAAGCGGATACACAGCTTGTTACTGTACCCTGATAATATGAGACATCTTGAACATACACGGGGGCTAATCTCATGAACATATATCTCGTCTACTCTAAAATGATGGTAGCGTCAATGCAGATGAGTTGTATGTAGCTTATCCAGGCTATCAGATCCATCAATCTCAGATAGTCTATTGAAATAGTGTTCCCAGTAATCGTGATCTTGTCTTGTATGTGGGCCAATGCTGGGATATGTGTATATAGTAGGAGTGCTGATCATCCTTTACGGAAGGCGGTGAAGGCCCCCATCTATCTAAGGCCCGCGACCGTCCGCGACCTTCTCGATCTCTCTCTCGCCACCGTCATGACGCTGTACGTACGTCAGCAATTTAGCGAATCTTATCATTTCTCTCCTCGTTTCCTTTGTGACCCTACTTCGGAGATACGGGAAGATACACGCTTCAGCACCTCCTTTTTTCGTCAATCCCAAAATCACCAGGCTAAACTGAGTTGAGAATAGGAGCTTTCATTCCGAACGAAGCCCCCCCTCTCCGACTCTAGACAAAACCACCGACTAAGATGGAACGAAATAGTCATAACTGCGGTCCTCAACTCGATGACACAGACACATTCTCGAAAGAGATTACAGAGCCTCCAAGATGATCGCTTGCTCAGCAACCTTGAACCATGCATCCCCACGTTTCCGAGCCTCCCGGCCGTCCGTGTCGGCGGGGGACTTCTCCGGCGACCGGAGGCGATAATGCTCCACCGTGTACGCCACCAACACCTTGAGGATCGTATCCGCCAACGCCTGGGCGATACACTGGCGCGGCCCGAAGCCAAAGCGCCAGAACCGGTAGCGGAAATGCGCGCGGGATTCGGCCAGGAACCGTCGCGGCCGGAAGCTCGTCGGGTCCGGGCCCCAGGACTCATCGCGGATGTTCAGGGCATTGGTATCGACCACCATGTAGCTGCCCCGGGGGATGCGGTATCCCCCGACGTCGCGCGCTGTTGGGATCGACTGGGCGTACGTGTAATTCGTCACCGGCCGCAGTCGCGCCGACTCGTTGATGCAGCTCGCCAGCAGCGTGGAGTGGCTGGCGATGTACCGCTCCCACGCTCCTGCGGAGTCGTCCGACCGTACGTCCATGATCTCCCTGCGGAGTTGCTCCTGGATGGCGGAGTCGTCGGCCAGGAAGGCCGGGATCCAGGAGAAGCTGCCGATCGTGACGTCGATGTTCGCGAAGAGCGCCTCGTCGAGAGTATGCATTAACTCCGTGGGCGTGAGCTGGCCGCGCTCGACCGCGGCATACAGAGGTACGATCGCGCATGCGGTGCCCTGGCCGCTGGCTTGGGCGCGTTGGTATGCCTGCCGGTTGAATGCCGCCCACCGCTCGTGGAAGACACGCAACTTGGCCCGGATCGTCGGCGAGAAGAGTTTCGTGAAGGAGAAGAGCGACAGTCCGCCCTTGAAGGCATACTGGAAGACGTCGGTCCGCAGGTCGGTGATGGCGAGGAGTTCCTGCACCATGTCCGGAGGCAGCTCTCCGTACAGGAGATCACCGATCACCCAGAAAGGCAGAAGCTTGAGATCCTCGGCAGGCTTCAGACGCCACGACTCTCCGGCTTGATAGTCCCCGTCTAGCTCGTTGAATTGTCGAGCCACTCGTGACTGCACCAACGGAACGTAGGTGGTGGCCTTCTGAGTAAATGGAGGCGAGACCACCGCATGGACACGTTTCCAGTGCTCCTGGCTGATGAGGCCCACCCCGTCTCCAACCAGATCGCCCATCACCCAGCCCCCATTCAGGTTTGAGGCTTTCAGGTGATCTCCAGAGTCCCTGAAGACCGTTTTAATCTCCTCCGCCCGCGTTAGAATGCTGGCGAGGATTAGCACGGACCAATAGCTGCGGGACCGGACACGTACATCTCAGGCGTCAGGCCAACCCAGATGCGATAGACCGGTCCATACTTCTCCGCCCATCGACGAGAGACCCTTTCGTATTCGAGAAACTTGAGGCTCCCTCCACCGTCGGGAAATCGGTATGGACATGTCGGAATCGAGGTCCGGCCGTCTGCCGAATGGATTGGATACCACCATAACAAGAAACACTGTAAATTAGGACTGGATTCCACGAAGACACCGGTGGAACAACACTCACATTGATCACATAGGAGATGAATCGATTGGGCCAGGTGTTTGGCGTGAATGCGCGCCAGAACGCCAGTAAGACCGAGGCCAGACCAAACTGGATGGTCAGAGCGATTTGGCTGACCATCATGTGAATCTGCTTGCTGAATGATCCGGACACCGGTTACCCAGGGGGTCAAAAATCCAGAGACGAGGCGAGCCTGGACCACATAAGTTCAAATGACGTGCACTCAGCTCACTGACCGACTGGTTGATTGTGTGGCCGGGGAGAAATCCCTGACCTCGATGCAATTTCCTCATCAGTGCTGAGCATGTGGTGACGGCCATGTAAGGGTCGGGTCGCAAGTGGAGTTGTCTTGGTCTCGGATACGCCGATCTCCAGGCATGGACAGCGGTATGTAGGCATCCAGCGGGGGTTATTCTATATTCGGTCGCGCAAGGGTGATGTCTCTCAACCCCTGACTCGCTGGACTACCTCTTGGTCATTCTGCAAAAATTTCCAGGGCAGAGCAAGCAGGACTGGTAATGATATCATCACCTTCAAAGCAATACCACGATCGTGGTCACGGTTGGATACTATATTCTCTAATGCAGAGGCCCTGCCGCTCCCCTCAACCTCTTGATTTGTCTATATACGATAGAGCGGGCTCACCATGAACTTGTGTCTTGATCGTCATGTTATCTCTCTCCCTCTTGATGAGGAATTGCTAGCGAGGTGGCGCGCAAGTGGCACATCTAACTCACCAGCGCATCCGCTCAAGGCAGCATGGGCGCTGTTACTTTCCCGAGTCTCGGGGGTACCGAGAAGCAAATTCGGAGTCATCGAGACGCCGATGACTTCGGTCGTTGATCCAAAGATCAATCCCACGAGTTCGGAGCTACCGCATGTAGAGACCTGGGCGATATCCGAAAATGCCGACATCGCTCTGCGGGATGCCGCCGAGGAGAGCACCGAGTGTCTCGTGGAAACCGAGGCCACCTCTGCGATCATCATTAGCTGGGACGGTGAAACAGCCCTTGTAAGTGGAGAATGAGACTGTCTTCATTGTGCCAGGCACTAATGGCCTCCGAGTTACCATCGACCTTTCAAACGGTTGTGCTTTTGAATTGCGGCCTGTCACCGGCTCAAATGTACATGAGTTTCTCGCCAGAGTTCCTCACAATAAGCATGGCCTGGGCACAATTGGCTTCTTGTGTTCGGCTCCTGGAGCAAATGATCCTGACTCCCGACTTGCCGCTTTCCAAGGTAGACTTTCTCGGCTCCTACGGCGAGAAGACGATCCAGCAATGGAACGATCCTTATTCCCTGTCCAGGCCGAATGTTTGTATCCACACACTGATCCAAGAACATTGCCACAGTCAGCCTGAGGCGGAAGCTCTGTGTGCCTGGGATGGCTCCGTCACATACGCCGAGTTGGATCGGCTATCGCTAGCAATCAGCATTCTGCTGCAGACCTATGGAATCGGCTCCGAGACGATTGTGCCGCTTCTCTTTGAGAAGTCACAATGGACCGCGATCGCTATGTTGGGGGTGCTGCGGGCAGGTGGCGCTTTTGTTCTGTTGGATCCTTCCCACCCGGTCCATCGTTTGGAGGAAATCTGTGTCGAAGTGGAGGCAACCGTTGTCCTCACCTCTCGTTCACTGCACGAACTGGGCGGCCGAGTACATCGGCAAGCAATTGCAGTCCCGAGAACCGAAATTGAGGTTGATAAATCAAACTGCAACCGGACTTCCGTCGTTAATCCATCCAATGCTGCTTATATCGCCTTCACTTCAGGATCGACTGGGAAGCCCAAGGGAATCGTGATCGAGCACCGGTCTTTCTGTGCGAATGCCCTAACCCAGAATGCGGTCCAGAATCTGAATTCCCGGACTCGTGCTTTTCAGTTTGCCGCCCACGCCTTTGATAGCAGTATTCTGGAGATGCTCATGACGCTCATAGCCGGGGGGTGTGTCTGTATACCCTCGGAGGAACAGCGTCTGAACGGGCTGTCGAACGCGATCAACACCCTCCAGGCCAACTGGCTGGAATTGACTCCGTCCGTGGCACGTTTCCTCCAACCTGATCTGATACCGGGGGTCAAGTCACTGCTCCTCGTCGGTGAACCCATGTCACGCAAGGATGTGAGCCAATGGGCCGATAGGGTCCAACTCTTGAATGCCTATGGCCCTGCTGAGTGCAGCGTTGTAACCACGATCCAGCCCCGTGTGAAGGCAAATGACCCGCAGAACATCGGGCGCTCCTACAGCGGTCACTGCTGGATTGTGAATCCTCAAGATCATGACCAGCTGGAGCCTCTGGGTGCCGTGGGGGAATTGCTTGTCAGTGGACCGATCGTGGCCCGAGGCTATCTCAATTACCCGCGCCAGACTTCATTCATCAGCACGCCCCGTTGGGCGACCCGGTTCGGCGTCCCCGAGGATGAGCGGTTCTACAGGACTGGAGATCTTGCTCGGTATAATGTGGATGATGGGACGCTGCAATACATCGGGCGGAAAGACCGGGAGGTCAAAATCCATGGCCAGCGCATTGACCTGCAAGAAATCGAATATCTTGCGTCTCAGTACCAGAATGAAGTGGCGGCAGTTGTTGATGTGATTCAGCTTGGAGACAGCAGCGCAGGCAAGCTTCTGACGATTTTCTTGGCATACGCAGATACAGACCTGTGTTCTGACAGCTGCAAGGGTCAGATTGTCAGTGTCGATGCTGCGATGCGTTCTGTTTCTGCGGGCATGAGAGGCTGGCTCCAAGACCGCCTGCCCCCATATATGATTCCTACCAAATACGTCTGGGTGACTGGATTCCCTTTGACGCGAACGGGAAAGCTCGATCGACGGGCATTGGTGGATTTGGGAACAGCAGCAACTCACTCACGAACACACAATTCAGAAACAGAGTCGTCAACCATGGATAGCCACGAGGATAGTGACTTCGACCCCGATATGCTATTGAAAGAGGACCTCATCCGTTCACTATTTGCTGAGGTGCTGGATTGTCCTGGACAAGCCATCGGTAAACATGATGACTTCTATGAACTGGGAGGAAACTCGCTCGCCGCGATTGAGCTTGTCGCTCGCGCGCGCAGTCGAGGTCTGGAGCTCACAGTTGCAGAAGTCATCCGTTCTCAAACCGCCCATAAGATTGCGAGGTCCTCCTTGGAGACTGCAGAAAGCCCCGAAATTCCACCTTTTGCTCTCCTGGGAAGGCATGACAGAGAAGAGATTCTATCTACTGCCGCCGTCCAGTGTCAGGTCATGCCAAGCCAGATCGAGGATATATACCCGTGCACCCCTCTACAAGAAGGTCTCATGTCGCTGTCAATCAAAAGGCCGGGGGCCTTCATCGGTACATACCAATTCTCATTACCTTCTTCGACGAGCGTGACTCAGCTGCGTGCCGCATGGGAACGGCTTTGGGTCGTGCATCCAATACTACGGACTCGGATCGTCTCGGCGAAGGATGGAACCATGATGCAGGTCGTCATAAAAGATGATCTCCTTTGTAGGGAAGGACTATTCGCCGACGATGTCCGGAGATCAATGGGCTTCGGAAGCCCACTCGCACGTTTGACAATTCAGCAACTCAATACCCCTGTTCTGTTTATTCTCACGATTCACCACGCCATCTTTGATGGATGGTCGTACGTACAGCTGCTCGAGGACCTGCACAGCTTTTATCAAGGCCAGTCACCAGAACCGCGGCCCGCATTCACTCACTACATTCAATATCTTGCGACATCGGATTCGCACATGAGCCGTTCTTTCTGGAAGGACGAGCTCAAAGATTACCAGTCCCCAGTGTTCCCATCATCCTTGTCCCGGCGGCCATCAGCCTTACCTCAGTGGCTTGTAAAAAGCCATCAGGTCTCCTTAGCTGACCTTGAGGTCAACTGGAAGCTCGCAAACCAAATCAAGCTGGCGTGGGCATTGGTCGTATCCTCCCAATCAAACTCCGACGATGTCATATACGGGCTGACTGTTACCGGCCGAAACGCTCCGGTTTCTGGGATTGATCGTATCACAGGTCCGACATTTACCACATTCCCCTTCCGAACACAGCTGAACACGGAGCTATCTGTCCAACAAACGTTAGCTGAACTGCAAGAACACGATGTATCTCTCATGCCATATGAGCATACGGGCCTCAAGACTATAGCGGAGTCAAGCCCAGAGGCAGCTTGGGCTTGCAGCTTTCAGAACCTTCTGACCATCCGACTTCGCTCATCTCAGAGTACATCCTCGGCCTTCCTCGACCTACCCGAGAATGAAGCCGAAGACCTGAATTTTGCATCTTATCCTCTTTCAATCGTGGTCCAACAGAAGGACAGTCTGCTGAAGATCAAAGCCTTCTATGACGGGGAAATTCTGACTCCTAGTGTTGTCCAGGACCTCCTCGATGACTTCGAATCCTTCCTGCAACACGTCATCCAGCAGCCTCATTCCATCATCGGCAATCTGAAAAGCCTTGTCTCTCAACGATGGCAGCAGATGGCCGAGATCAATACAGAGGCTTATGATCACCCGTCGCCGAGGTGCCTTCACGACGTTATCCAGGGGCTTGGTGTCACGCAGCCAGAATGGGAAGCTGTGTGCGCATGGGATGGCTCCCTCACATACGAAGAGCTAATCGCCATGGGACGCAGTCTCGCAGGTCATCTTCAACTCTCGGGATCAGGCCCTGGGACGATTGTCGGGATTTGTCTGGGGCGCACGAGGTTATTTCCCGTCACGATTCTCGGCGTGTTGATGTCCGGAGCTGCTATGGTGTTGTTGGAGCCAAATTTCCCAGCGCAGCGTTTGAACGGGATTCTGGACGATGTGGACGCGCAGTTTGTCATCTGCTCTCCGGGGTTACAGGACAAATTCGAGTGCGGAACCAAAACCACAAGGCAGATCATCCCCTTCGCATGGAATCTGGGAGAATGGAAGGGTTGCGATTCTTGGCTCCCACCACCGGTCAGCCCTAGCGATCCAATGTATGTTGCCTTTACCTCCGGATCGACCGGTACCCCCAAAGGGGTGGTTATAGAACATGGGATGGTCTACTCGACGATCCATGCCCACAAAGACGCTATCGGCGCAGCAAAGTCGTCCCGGTGCTTGCTTTTCGCCTCGCCGGCGTTCGACATCTGCCTGGCAGAAATATTCTTCATGCTTGCCACTGGAGGCTGCGTCTGTATTCCCTCCGAGAGCCAGCGCATGAATAGCCTGGGTGAGACCATGTCGGCCATGCGGGTCAATATGGCCATGTTGACCCCATCGGTGGCCCGGACCCTCTCACCGGAGAAAGTGCCATCTCTCCAGACACTGATCCTCGGAGGAGAGTCCCCCTCAGCGTCGGACCTGGCAACATGGGCCCCACGGGTACGTCTGCATCAGTCATACGGACCGGCGGAGTGCACCATGTACGCGTCGACGACACCTCAGTTGGCCCCCAACTCCGTTCTCAACAATGTGGGATCCTCTCTGAATGCGACTTATTGGATCGTCAACCCGGAAGATCACAATGAGCTTATGCCTGTTGGCTCAATGGGAGAGTTGCTGATTGGCGGTCCTCTTGTTGGCCGGGGCTATATCAACCGACCTAAAGAGTCTGCAGCTGCCTTTATCCAGGATCCGGCCTGGAGTCATCAAATCCCTGCTCTGTTGGGCTCGAGACTGTACAAAACTGGAGACCTTGCCATCTTGAACCGGGACAAATCCTTGCTTCTGATTGGTAGAAAGGATACCCAGGTGAAGCTCCATGGACAACGCATTGAGCTGCACGAGATTGAGCGTTGTGCCGAGGGCTTCGGACACGATCTTGCAGTAATTGTTGAGTTGGTGGAAATTCAGAGCGTTCAGAGATCGAGTCTGGTCGCGTTCGCCTACAGTCCAGTCACGGTGGAGAGAACACTAGCTATGACCCCAGCTCTCGGCGACGATCAGATCCCATTCTTACCCCCGTCAGCAGACAATCGACAACTCTTTGCGGGCCTCCGACAGCATCTCCAGCAGCACCTAGCACCGTTTATGGTACCGTCATTAATGCTAGAATTGTCGTGCCTGCCCCTAAGTCCAACCGGAAAGATCGACCGCAAGACACTTCGGCACGCAGCGTCGATGCTTGACACGGAAACCCTGAGAATGCATCGGGGTGGTGTCGCTGGGTCGAAGACGGAACCAGTATCGCCCCAGGAGCAGTTTGTGCGTGCAAGCTTTGCCACCGCGTTGTCACTGGATGAGCAGACTATTGGGTTAGACGATAACTTCTTTGCTCTGGGCGGTGATTCCCTGAGTGCCATGCGGGTTTTGACCTTATGTCGGCGGGGAAACATGAACATTTCCATGCATGAATTTCTCTCTCACGACACAGTATCTTCGCTTTGCGCTTATGTCCGCAGCAACCAGAACCAGTGTCCAGATCCTGCTTTCCAGAAGGGTGTGACTCCGAAGTATCACTCGGAGGGCGAAGCTGGTTCTGTTTATTCTAGCGATGTCGCTCACGACTTCGAAATGATTCGATATCAATTGACCTCGCTACAGTCGCATAACATCCAGGACATATATCCGTGCTCGGACGCTCACAACGGTATCTTGGAGCTGTATTCATCCCAGTACACGAGTACGGCGATCTTCCAGATCCTCCCCGGCGGCTCAGTGAGTGCGGTACAGGTGAGCAATGCCTGGAATCATCTTGTCAAGCGCCATGCAGCATTGCGCACAATCGTCGTCGTCGATCCCCAGGCCGTTGCAAGGAAGCTCCAGGTCGTTCTGCACCCAGGCACCCTGCAGGACCCGATTTGCGCATCCAGCGGCACGGCACTTGCTGATTTGAGAAGCCTACGACCCGTTCAGTCGTGGGAGCTTTCGCCTCTGTACCGGCTTTTCATCAGGCAGGATGATGGCGGAGAGGTGTTCATGCGACTGGAGACGGGTGGGGCACTAATCGATGCCTTTTCCATGTCGATTCTTATGAGGGAGCTTTGTCTCATCCTCGACGGGCAGCCGTTGCCATCCATCAGTATCACGTACCGCCAATACCTGACCCACCTACAGCAGCAACGACCGTCGGCCAAGGCCTTGCATTACTGGTCGCACGTGCTGCATGATGCTCAGCCATCACACCTCTCACGACGACCAGAGGAGACACCTTCACCCTCTTTTCCCCCCTCGCCGCGCGCGCAGAGCCGTCATCTCTCGCCAGCCCAATTCCACGACCTCAACGCGTTCTGGAGGGCCCACCGCCTCACGATCACGAACATCTGCCAGCTGGCCTGGGCCTTGACGCTCGGCCGGTACACCAACACTCGCGACGTCTGCTTCGGGACGGTCACGTCCGGCCGCGAGGACCTCGACCTCGACGTCTGGGACTCCGTGGGCTCCTTCTTCAACATCCTGCCCTGTCGCCTCGCCCTGGAAGCCAACATCACAGTGGTGGAGGCCTTGAACCGGAACCAAGCGGGGATCCAACGACGAACCGAGCACCAGAACTGTTCCATGCCCGATATGATCCGCAGATCCCGGGCGCAGCCAGACAATGATCTGGACCAGCAACTGTTCAATACGGTGTTGACCGTCCAAAACACCGTCTCGACCAACTCGCATCCCGCGCGCTCCCAAGACAAGGAGACTGCGGCTGCGACTGCTACCAGAAGCACCCAAGTCGAGCTCCTCGACCTGGAAGATCCCACCGAAGTGAGTAGCAATCCCCCCAGCCATACGCCCATTCCCCATTCTGGAACACAAGCCCTCCACCCAATAACCGAAATCATGGACACTCCAAAAGCTAACCATGTGACCTAGTACGACTTCTGTCTCGCGGTCCACACCTCGCCGGCCCAGATCGAGATCGAGCTCCGCTACTGGACGTCCACCGCCTCGGAGAAGTACGCCTCGGAGATTCTGGCCCGCATGCTCGAGTTTCTCGACCTGATCGTGCGGAACCCGACGGAGCCGCTGCTGAAGATCCTCCGGGTGGAATCATAGTGTCTGCCCCACGTCTCTGGTCCAAATAACCAAAGGCCAGAACGCAGTTTCTACAGTATCACTGTTCAGAGGATTCGGTCTGCAGTCTGCAGTCTGCGGCTCTGTGGTCTCGCTGGCCAGGCTCCGGGGGCGGGGGGCGTGTTGATATCTAGCCCTGCCCGGATAGCTTTGCATCTGTGTAGTTGAATTTGACGTCTTCTGTCCTTGATGATTCCTTTGTTGTCTTTTCGTGTACTCTGATCCCGGTCGTGGGGTACATAGAACACAGCTAAAGTTACGAGTAACTTGTATATCATTTCAACGGACTTTCTATTATAGCCGCATTAACCCGAAAGAGCAGTCCCCTCCCCTGGATAAATTGACATAGCAAACTTACCTGCCGCATCACAGAAGTATACCATCCACAGCCGTACCAGGTGTAACCCTGAAGGCTCAAAAATATGCCTGTGCACCAACTAAGCTATACCAGAGCCACCCCGGAAGAAGGCAGAGTCTAGCTGCTCTAGGCTCAGTTGGTGCGTGTCCCGTGAACGGACCAGTGCGTGCACCAAATCTTGCACGAAGCCATGTCCTCGCGTGCTGGCATACGAGTACAGAAGCAGCGACATGCTCGGCTGCGAGGTGTGGGGTGTGGGGTGTGGGCTAGGTACGTACGCACTATGACGAGCGCGAGCGGAATGACCTGCCGAAACTATACTTTTTCTAGAAGGGGAAGGAAGTGCTGGTAGCCTGAGGCGATGAGGCTGAGGGGACTGCTGACGGCTGCCGTTGTATTGCGAGGGTAGTTCGTTCCGGCCGGGGGAGAGGAAGTGGCACTTCCAGTGCGGGACGAGGGGGGAATAAGTTACAATACTTACTCCGGAGTTAGGGCATCTCCAAATGCATTTAGAGTCTTGTCTCCGAGATGAGAAGCTCCTCCCGTCAGGTGGAACCATGTCATAAGGGTCTTATCTCCCGACGATCGCTTTGTCGTTACGCTATCTCTCTTTTACCAGAATTCAACCAGGACAGTGTTTCAATTGTCCTCACCCACCCTACCACCCATCCCGTTACGAAAGGGTGGAACACCAGGTGATCGCTTGTAGAGCAATAGGACAGCTGTGCCGGCAGTGAAAGGGGAGAAGTGAGGGGGAGCTGAGCGGTGGCGATGCGTGCTTGGTTCAAAATTGTGTATAGAAGTCGAACATAGACTGGGCATGGAAAGAATCGTAAAATGCTAAGCGCATTCCGTGTCATAATCTCGTTACTTCGTAGATACCATGAAACATACGACAACCTAAGCCCCTCTAGGCAAGGATAGGCCAGATCTGCCCTCGCTTGGTCACATCCAACCACGTCGGGATGGACTCGCCGCGACTGGAAGTGATGTGCTCGTCCTGCTGCGTCCAGACCTCCTTCATGACATCGCGCGCCACGCGGAACCCCGCGAACCCGCACCGCGCTTCTCCCTTGTCTAACAGTTTCAGGACCTCGCTCCGTCGCTCGAGGGTGGTCGCTTCGGACCCCGCAATGAACAATGGCCACGCGGTGCCCGGCCCGGTCTGTCCTGCTTCAGTCAACGCAGCATCAAATTTGCTGAGCGACGAAACGACCTTGTCGACGTGGCCTTCGAGGATCAGCGGGTGTACTTCGCGGATGCGACGGTAGAAGAAGATGACCAGCGCCGAGTTCAGCGCCTCGAGGAGGTACTCGTGCGCCTGGGAGCACACCTCCGAGAGATTCGGGGACGTGCTTGCACTCTCGACCTTGCGCGAGGCTAAAGCGCAGACCATATTCTCGAGCCGGGCGCTGCGGCGGTGCAGCGCGTCCCAGGCTTCGATGCTGGCTTGCTTCACCTGCGGCGTCCGCCGGGCCACCCGGAAGGTCTCCATCACGTTGGCCAGACGTGTTGTTTGGGAGACGAGACTCAGCCAGGTCTCCGGGATGCCATAGATTTGATGATACAGAGTATCCGGGTAGCTGCGGGAGTCTTGGAGGTGGATGTCATGGAGACCGACATCTTGGCTCTTGGGTTCGTTGATATTCAAGTCGCTGTCGGACGGGCCGCGGGCTAGACGGAGGAAGTCGTCCAATCGGGATGTCTGTTCGCTCGTGGTACTAGATTTGTTGATGCTGTCAGACTTCTCAGATCGGAACGAGCATTTCAAGGCGTTCATGAAATGCTCTGAAGGAGTATAGTCGTGTAGGGTGTAGGTGCTTTCGCCGATGATCCGGAGCCAAGTGTATACGTGGTGAAGGAGGCGAGCTTTCTGGGATATGCGTCGCTTGGATAGGCCCCGCAAGCGCAGTAGTCGCTCAGCGTCGACCATATAGCATCTTGCATCTTGCTGTTGGCCGCTGATAATCTACGTGGCGTCAGTAAGATGCTGTAACTGTGGTTCGCAATTAATGCATGAAGCTTACAGCAAATTCGGTCAAGGCACAGATAGCCATCAGCTGGTCTTTGTACTTGGCAGCTTTGGGTTGAATCTCATGTCTTAGTGATGTTTGCATATGGTCCTTGGCCATATCATATGCGTGCTCAGCAATCGGCTGCCAGTTCACCCGAGACTCTGATGTACTCATCGATGGATTAACAGTCAGATGCAGCGCAGAACATGCCAGAAGGCAATATAGGTTCGCTAAGCGAGCATGGCTGATGTTCTGCGACCCTAGAAAGGTCAAATCACTGTACGTCACCACTGCGGATGGCACATTCGTGATCTTCCACGGAGACTTTTGCTCGAGAGGAATGGCTGACATGCGAGAGATGACATGGTCTTGGAAATGTCGCAGCAGAAAGTGGGCATCAGCCAGCACATTGACCGGATCACTGGCCAGGGTCGAGAGTAACTGAGGGATTAAGTTCGAGTGCGTGCCTTCCTGCTCCCCATTTGTATCGAGGATTGGATCTGTTGTTCCTACCGCACCACCATTGACAGCAGCCTGTGCATCTGGCTCGAGGAAAAGAGCATCACCAATATCAAAAGCTGTTGAGATCATAGAGTCTGGCATTTGAAGGTCAATACTGAAGAGATCCGACCATTGTAGCAGATCGTTCATGTAAGCAATCGACTCCTGTGACAGTGATGGGCTTACGACCGAGCTGGTTTCAACCAGGGGTGCTTGTGTCGGCGGAGGGCTCACGACCTCCGTGGCCCTGGAACTTTGTTGCTGCGAGGCAGTATCTTCATGCTTCGGACCCGATAGATCCAGCACAGAGAAAGGCCCGACCACGATACTTTCCTCGGTAGGTCGGTCTGAGTCCCTCGCCCGGCTATCGATCTCCGCTAATGAGGCATCGATAGACCCCGATACTAGTTCCGCGCTCAATGCATCACTCATAGAAAGCCGTGATTGCTCTGAATTGAGTCATTAGAGGCAGGCCATCATGGAGACGAGACAGAGTCAGATCACCTGTGTAAAGAAGACGTCTCGGGCCCAACTTGGCCGGATCCTTCCTGAGTTTCCAGTCCCTCGTTCGCGGCGGCGATTGATGCTTGCGTGCTGCTACCCAGCGAATATCGTCGGTGAACCCCTCACATGTCACCCCACTGGCCCGGCACATCTGGCACGAGGGTCTCCGTTGATCGCATTTGGCATGGCGGCGACGACAGGTCTTGCAGGCTCCCAAAGCGTGGGTGCGACGGGATCGGTTGCCTGATGCCTTGGACCCTGCCATGGCATCGGAAGTGGTTGTCAATCGTGGCGATGGTGTATTGAGAGTCTTCGAATCTGAGACTCAGTTTTGATATCATGGGGAATCTGGGGTAATAGAGAGGTTGTTGCTATATCAGGAAGCACGACACAATCTGCAACCCCTCACTTTCCGCGGGATCTCTTTCCTTTTTCGCTGCGGTTCCTGTCGGAACGACTTGCTTCTTTGGGGTTAGTGGGGACGTCTGTCGATAGGAAAAAGAAATGGCGAAGACAGTTACAGTTAAAATGATGTATGTTATGAACCAAGAAGAACATGCGAACAGAAGCCCAGGCCAAATCAAGAAAATACATTAAAGATTGCGATGATGGCTTGGGGACATATGTTTGATTTCTAATCAAAGCCTTGAAGCTACGCCAAGCCCAAGACCTCTACTTCAGCCCTGACAGCAAGCGGAATCTCCTCTTCCAACGTATGTCGTTCGGGCACCCAGGTCAAGTACTGGGGAGCTCTTTGCGCCACCTGTTTCGCGTTCGTACCCAGAATAACTGCAGCATGGGGCGTGATGGAGTCCGCCTCGCTAGGGTCAACCTCCTTCACAGAAGCTGAGTCTGCAAGACCGAGCTTGTAGACCTCCTGTGCGATGCGCTGTGAGATCTCCGTGAAGGACTAGATGCTGTTAGCGGCTGGGGTACGACACGAACAGTCAATCCACTCACCAGCATCTCGGTGTTCACCGGAAAGTATAGCCCATCCTCATTCCACAACTCGCCGTCCGCATTATCTAGTGCTTTCTCCACCAACTTGACGAAGATGTTGCTCAAGTCTGCAATGTGGATGTTGCTCCAGGTGCTCTCGCCCTTACCCACTTGAACACCCTCCCGACGCTGCAGGTTGGCCCGCGCAAGCTCGGGAATTTGAATGCTTCGCTGCTTGACAGCGCCCCGGCCGCGACCATAGATAATCGGGCCGAAGATGAGAGCAGTCTTGGGTCGCGTGGCCGCCGGAGGCAAGTTGGCGACAAAGTTGTCAACAATGCGCTTAGAAGAGTAGCGTTTGATCAGCGCATGCACCTCCTCGGCGCCGTCGACGTCGCTGTAAATGCTGCTTGATGCCTGGCCGAAAGTGTTCCTTTCAATATCGGGCATGGAAAGAACGCTGGCGCCGGACATCTGAATCCAGTAGCCTGGTAATCACTATCAACTATTGCTCGCCTTCCAAATCGACCATCACTACTGACCAGGCTTCGTCCTAGCTTCCGCTGACAGACCACGTGCGATGGCTTCGACGCTCTTGATGTGGTTGGTGCTTGCGGCATCTATAGGGAGAGGATGCGGTTAGCAATGTGATTCATGGAATTCAAAGCGAGCAAACTCACGGACGACAACGTCTGCTTGAGTGGCCTCCTTCTCAATGACAGCAGCAGCGTCTAGATCCCCCATCACCACGCGCACGTTAGGGTAGTCAGCCTGGACCTTCTTCGCCTTCTCTTCGTCCCTCAAGAGGACACTGTAATCGCAATTGGGTAGAGCTGATCGAAGAGCGTGGAGGACATCGCCGCCAATGTAGCCTGACGCACCAGTCCTGAAGAGTGGTGAGCATGATCTCGTGGGCTGTGGGGATTTTCGTTCTTACAGAAAGATTTTCGCCATAGTGAAGGGGGTTGTGTGTGTTGCTGCGGTGTGAAACTCGATCTTCGATATGGTATTGTCAATGAGAGATGAGAGTGAAGGATGAGGGGAGAAGAAAGGACCCCGCAATGTATGAGATGGACGGGGTCGAGTAGTGGGCCCGGATAGGAAGGTGGTCCCGGGGAAGACCTGCCTCGGCTGTAAAACAACTATACCGACGTGAAAGCAATCTCTCTCTATCTCAGACGATATGTCCGACCGGTGTTTGGGGATGCGGAATCATGCATAGTAGATGCGCTGCGTCTTACTATGGCACTCTCATACCGTTTTGGGAAATCTCGTCCTAAAAAGTGTCATGCGCCAGTGTGCTTCCCTCTCATATAACACCAACAAGATGCTGAATGCAACACCCATTCTCTGCGGTCTAGCCATTACTCTCTTACTATCACCTTCTCCTAGTCCGACTCCTTTTCCCCTTGAACATCTTGAGAATGGCCCACCGTGGAGTGAGCTATGACAAAAATGTCAGCTGCATCGCAGATCTCAAGGCTCTTGGGAGCCAGAACCTCCCTGTGATGGTCAGAGGTATGCTGTTGCACCGAGCATGACCAGCACAAGTGTCTAGCTAACGCGCAATAGAGTACTATAATGAGGGCGCCATGGATCTCATCACGTACGTCCAATTCAATTGTCACGCCTACATCCCTAACACAACTTCAGACTGCGTGAGAATGAGGCGGCGTTCGACCGGTACAAAATCCGCCCGCGCATTTTGATCAACGTAGACAAGGTGGACACTAGTACTGAGATTCTTGGCACGAAGGTACAGCACTTTCTCCATTCCCTCAATTTGGGTGTGTCGTACCGATACTAAACTCCTCTACGAACAGGTATCCCTCCCTATCGGATTCAGCCCGGCAGCGTCACACAAACTTGCGCACCCTGACGGCGAGCTGGCAACCTCACGCGCTGCTGCCAATCATGGCATCTGCATGGGTCTTTCCTCATATTCGAACTATTCGCTGGAGGATGTGGCCAGCCAGGGCTGCGGGAATCCATATGTGATGCAGATGTGTGTTTTGAGGGATCGGTCAATCACGCTGCAGCTGCTGCGCCGAGCCGAGAAGGCGGGCTACAAGGCGCTTTTCTTGTCGGTGGACGTGCCTGTTTTAGGTAAGCGGCTGAATGAGCACCGGAACAACTACACCCTGCCGGAGGATATGGAATGGCCGAATATCCTAAGTTGCGGCAGTGATACTTCCAACCGGACAGAGTACGGTAGGTTGAAAACTCGAATCACGGTGATGCCCGCGATTGTTGACTTGAGGTTGCGTTAGATCCGAGTTTAGACTGGGAAAGCACCATCCCCTGGCTCAGGGAAAACACAACGCTGCAAATCTGGTTGAAAGGAGGTAAGAACAAGTCTCAGCTGACTCGTCTGAGACCACCTCTGATGAACCTCTCCACAGTATATACCCCTGAAGACGTTGAGCTCGCCATTCAATATGGCCTGGACGGCGTCGTCATCTCTAATCACGGGGGTCGCCAGCTCGACGGTGTCCCGGCCACTCTGGATGCTCTGCGAGAATGCGCACCGGTTGCCAAGGGTCGTATCCAGATCACAATCGATGGAGGCATTCGACGCGGTTCCGACATCTTCAAGGCCATTGCTCTGGGCGCAGATTTCTGCTTCGTCGGACGAATTCCGATCTGGGGATTGGCGGTACGTATCCGTTTTCATCTCCTGAGATGGCATTACTAATGACAGACCTCCAGTACGACGGCCAGAAAGGTGTGGAGCTGGCCATTCAGATCCTACGCAACGAGCTAATGATCACGATGGCACTAGCTGGGTACGGCTCCCATTCATGAAGGTTCATTTCATTGCTAATTCGAGTAGATGCCGTTCGATTAAGGAGATCCAAAGGAGGCATTTGTCAATCCTCAAACCCGATGGCGTTCTTTCCAAACTTTGAGAACAGAATGTTCTTTGTCCAGCCAGTCCGCATTTGAACAATTCGATATTTAGCAGATTGGCCCAAATTTGAGACTTCTTCCTTTCTGTGCATCATTATTCATCAAAGTAGCTTAAAAGCCAGGGGATGCAAGTCCACGTGTCCAAGCGCCTACCCCGCTTTCACTGACCTCAACACAAGTCAGTCCACAGCAGCACGATGGCTACAGCACCGCCTATAATTGACTTTGGAGGTTCGAAGCCGATATCAGATGTGGAGATTATGTATCACTGACAATGCTTTGTAGTTTGGAACGAAGCCGATCCAGAAAAGAAAGCAACCCTCGTCCGGCAGATCCGAGAAGCTTGCGAGAGACATGGATTCTTCCAGCTGGTCAACCATGGTATTCCCCTTGACATTCAACAGAATGTTCTCGAGCAAGCCCGGACCCTGTTCAGTCTTCCAGCTGAGGTAAAAGAGAAATACAGCATGGGTAGGCCGCTCATTGAATCATCGATTAGGCTTAAGCGACTAGGAGTAAGCTGACCCGTAAGACAACTAGACATCGGCACACCGAACCTGGGGTACGAACACCTTCGCGCACAGAACTTCGAAAAACGAGGACCCGGCGACTTGAAGGAAGGATTTTACCTCTGCCGAGAGCTGGCCCCAGACCATCCCGCCGTGAAGGCTGGGAAGTTCTCGCAGGGTGCGAACAAATATCCGGAAGAAATCAGTGATCCAGCGCAGTTTCGCGCTGTGGTGAATGACTACCACAGCGTCATGACCTGCCTGTCTCTGGAGATCTTCCGCATACTGGCATTGACATTAGATTTGCGAGAGGACTGGTTCGACGAGTTCTGCCGCGACTCGGCGACTATTCTGCGGCTGTTGCACTACCCGCCGCAGGAAACGGACGAGTCGAGCTTGGAGCGAGGTACGCAGAACCAACACCCCGACAAACAGCAGTACTGAGTCGCTTTTGCAGGCATCGGCGCGCATACGGATTTCGGCGGTCTCACTATCCTACTGCAAGACGATAAAGGCGGACTTCAGGTCTGGGACCGCGAGGCATCTCAATGGGCAGATGTTGTCCCTGTACCCGGCGCGTTGGTGGTCAACCTGGGAAACATGATGATGCGCTGGACGAACGATCGATATTTATCCAACCTCCACCGAGTGATCAATCGAAGTGGAGAGGAGCGATACAGTGCGCCGTTCTTCTTTTCAGGCAACCCGGACTTTCTGGTGGAGTGTATTCCGAGTTGCAAGGGGGAAACGGAGGCGGCCAAATATCCTCCCATCACGGTGCAAGAGTGGATGCTGGCGCGGTATGCAGACACGTACGGGAACTCGCAGCAGGTTGAAGCTATGGCGGAATTATCAAAAGATACGGGGAATGCGATCGTTGTGGATCGGAACGTAGACTGAGCCTCATTTACTGGCATCGAGAGCGAGAGTGTGAGAGGTGCACGTGGACCATGCTGGTTCAGCTTCAACATGTGAGAGTGGATCTACCGGGCTCTCGTTTGTGGCCTCAGGTTATTCACTTGCAAATCGGAACTAAATTTTAGGTCGCCTCGATAAGCATGCGACTGAGATTCTTCATAGTAGATAGAAAAGCCAGTGTTTGTCTCATATCCGACCGGAACTTTGAGCGCACCTTGTAGGAACATGGTGCTGTGATCTGATTCTCAAATTTCTATATACCATCATTGCATGGTGGCCAGGCTGGGCAGCACCACAGAGCAACTCACACGGCCTGTGACAATACATGTGAAGCTGAGTCCGACTCATCGCAGTCCCGATAGTTTGAAGCCATGAGACCAGCAATGGACTCGAACTGCTGCTGATCCTAGCTCGTGATAGCGATCAGATAAAACACGAGTACTGGCTCGGTAAAGATCGGTCCGATGGAAATGTGCGAGTCGGCAATTTTGCGTCTTCAGTGTCTTCACCCCTCCCCCGTATTCAGGCTCCAAGGCTCCAACACAACTTGCCTCGGTACTTACTGCATTGGGCCGCGCCGACAGCCGACGGGTCTCGACCGAATAATCCCAACGCTGCTGGGCTTATTCTCGCTTCACCAACTTCCCCCCCGGAATCTGGCCTCTTTATAACGCCTCCCCCACCCCCTGTCCCCCAGATTCATTTCCACAGTTTCTTTCAAAGGCTTTTCTTTTCCCCAGATTCATTCTATCTTACAATGCCATCTCCACCTCCCGATTGGGTTCAGGCCCTCAAGCCGGCCGACCCGCAGGGCTCGCACTTGCTTCAAGAGGAGCGTGCTCAGTCTAATGTCGCAGTGGACAAGCTCGGTGAGCTGCTTCACACGAAAGATTTCCTTGACCGTCAAGACAAAATCCTGTCCATCCTCAAGTCGGAGAAAGTCTTCGACAAGTCCGACAACCACACCTTAGGCCGGACCGAGCGCATTCAACGGTCCCTGGCCAAGGCCAAGCGGTTGCATCAGCTGGCTGAGCAAAACCGCTGGTCGGACGCCGAATTCCACACTGCAAATGACTTGCTTTCAGAGCCTACGCCGTATGGTCTGCATGCCACTATGTTTCTGGTATGTCTGGACCAATTCTCTGCCCATCCCGGTCTGGCCGAGAACTAATTGGCACTTCTTTGCGCTAGGTCACCTTGCGGGAACAAGGCACGCCGGAACAACACAAGCTTTTCTACGAGCCGGCTCAAAATTACAAGATCCTGGGATGCTATGCGCAAACGGAGTTGGGTCACGGGTCTAATGTCCGTGGACTCGAGACCACCGCTACCTGGAACCCGGAGGACAAGACATTTACCATCCACTCCCCTACGCTGACTGCCTCCAAGTGGTGGATCGGCTCTCTGGGACGTACCGCCAACCACGCGGTAGTGATGGCGCAGCTCTACATCAAGGGCAAGAACTACGGTCCTCACCCTTTCGTGGTGCAGATCCGTGACATGGAGACGCATCAGCCTTTGGAGAACGTATACGTGGGTGATATCGGACCGAAATTCGGATACAAGTGAGTACCGACCGTCATTTGCATGTTGATTAGTTATGCTGACTCTCCCAGCACGATGGACAATGGTTTCCTTCTGTTCAACAAGGTCAAGATCCCCCATGTGAATATGCTGGCTCGCTTCTGTCGCGTGGACCAGACGACTAGCGAGTACCAGCGCCCGGCTTCTCCTTCCTTGGTTTACGGTACCATGACCTGGGTCCGTTCCAACATTGTCCTCCAGGCTGGTGGTGTCCTTGCTCGTGGTGTTACCATCGCCACCCGGTATTGCGCTGTGCGCAGACAGTTCCAGGACCGCGATGCTAAGAGCCATGAAGGAGAGAACCAGGTGCTTAATTACAAGATGGTCCAGATCCGTCTCCTTCCCTTGCTTGCGTCGATGTATGCCCTGCACTTCACCGGTCGGGGCATGCAGCGACTCTACGAGGAGAACCAGACCCGCATGAAGGCTGCCTCGGAGCCGGGACAGGATAAGCGTGGTGCCGGACCTGAGCAGTTGAGGGCCGGAGCGGATTTGTTGGCTGATCTCCATGCTACCTCTTGCGGTCTCAAGGCATTGGCTAGTACGACGGCTGGTGAAGGTCTTGAGGTGTGCCGTCGTGCCTGCGGTGGTCACGGATACAGCAGCTTCAGCGGCATTGGGCCCTGGTACTCGGATTATCTGCCTACGCTCACCTGGGAAGGCGACAATTACATGTTGACGCAGCAGGTGGCGAGATACGTAAGTGACGTGACGTTTTCGATATGCCAAGACACCTCCGCTGACTGATTTAGCTTTTGAAATCTGCTCGCGCTGTTCTTGCTGGCAAGGGAACCGGCAACGACACCTCCCAGATCTTGCAGACCTACCTCAGCCGTCGTGACAAGGGCGCTTCGTTTGACATCCTCGGTAACGATGCTGACATTGTGGCTGCCTTTGCTTGGCGCACGGCTCACATGACCTTTGAGGCGCTCAAGCACCGGGACGTCGAGAAGCGCTCGTGGAACAGTCTTCTGGTCGACTTCTGGCGCTTGTCGACTGCTCACTCCCAGTACCTGGCTGTCAAGAACTTCTACGAGGCCGTCAACTCGAAGGAGGTGGCGTCGGCCGTGGACGGAGCGACGACCGAGGTCCTGCAGAAGCTGTTCCGTCTGTACGCTCTGCACACCTTGGAGCGTGAAGCTTCCGAGTTCTTCTCGTCGAGCGCTGTTACGGTCCGCCAGATTGGCTTGGCACGGGAGAACGCGGTGATGAAGCTTTTGGATGAAATCCGGCCCCACGCGGTGCGGCTGGTGGATGCCTGGAAGATTCCGGACTGGCAGCTGGACAGCAGTCTGGGCAAGTATGATGGCGACGTCTACCCTGATCTGTTCCGCCGGGCCAGCCAGAACCCAGTCAACGATCTGGTGTTCGACCCCTATCCTTGGAACTCGGCTGTCCTGAAAAACAGCCCGCCCAAGA
This sequence comes from Aspergillus aculeatinus CBS 121060, assembly GCF_003184765.1. Lineage (NCBI taxonomy): Eukaryota > Fungi > Ascomycota > Eurotiomycetes > Eurotiales > Aspergillaceae > Aspergillus > Aspergillus aculeatinus. The sequence continues at coordinate 271,579 of NW_020291506.1, forward strand.
GCAAGCTATAATTTGACCGGGACATTTCATTATGGTTATTGGGTGGGTAGAGGGTAGATGTAGATCTAGAAAGTCTATAGACTAGAGGCTAGAGGTGCGGCGAATACATGTAAATATGAAACAAGAAGCTTTCAAAACGGTCGATCCTTGGTAGTAGTTACTACTCGAGTATGCCCCGTCTCGGGGAGGCTCCACTTTCTTCAACAATTGCCGTTGCCCGACAGGACGGATCACGGCTGAACAACATCCGTTGAAGATCTGCCTAGGCACTGCATCTCCCTCCATGGTCGAGTCCACTAACTTACCTTCCCAATCCAGGCCCATATCCTTCAACTCTAACTCGGGTGCACATTTCCCACCCTTCCGGACTGCACAACCCCAACATAAGCTTCTTCAGGTGACGTCAAAGCATCCACCGTCTCCACCCTGCTTAATAATTACTTCTTTGGAGAGAGAGAGAGAAAAGTGAGGCCACAATGGGGTAATCCAAGCAGGGGGGGGGGCGAGTAACTATTTATTGTGTGGCAGTGATAGCTGCCAGCAACTCAACGACTCGCCCATATCCGCATATCATCCCCTACAATGAAGCAGATCATCAACCTCCCCGGCCCCAGCTGCAAGCTGGTCGACTCCCCGATCCCGGAGATCAACGACGACCAGGTGCTCATCCGGGTGGTCGTGTCCGGGTCCAACCCGAAGGACTGGAAGGTGCCCGAGCTGGCGGGCAGTGACGACGAGACGTTCGGGGAGCGATACGCGCACATCAAGGACGGGGTGAACCAGGGCGACGACATCGCGGGCGTGGTCGAGAAGGTGGGCGGGAATGTGTTTGAGTTTAAGGTGAGTGCCCTCCATCTCCATCTTCCACAAGCATTATCATCCATCATGATATGCCAGAAACGTAACTAACCAGCAAAATAGCCCGGAGACCGCGTGGGCGCCTTCCACGAAATGCTGGCCCCCGGCGGCTCGTACGCCGAATACGCCGTCGCCTGGAGCCACACCACCTTCCACATCCCGGCCAAGGTGTCTTTCGAGGGTGTGTACTCTGCCCTCCCTTCCTTGGGTCATACCCAAACCCATGGATGGCAAACACACACACAAAACTAACACACCAACAGAAGCAGCAACAATCCCCCTCGCCGCGCTCACCGCCATCGTCTCGCTCTACCACCACCACCGCCTCCCGCTCCCCTGGACGCCCCCAGCCCCAGCCCCAGCTCCAGCTACCAAGCGCACCCCCCTCCTGATCTACGGCGGCAGCACCGCCGTCGGCGCCTTCGCCATCAAACTCGCCCGCCTCAGCCACATCCACCCCATCATCGCCATCGCCGGCCGCGGCGCCAGCTACATCTCCCGCTTCCTGGACCCGGCGCACGGCGACGCGATCGTCGACTACCGGGACGGCGCAGCCAAGACCATCGAAGGCGTGAAGGCCGCTCTAGCTGCCGCATCCTCTTCCTCTGCGGAACTGAAGCTAGAACACATCCTCGACACGATCGTCAGCGAGACCAGCTCCGAAGTCATCCGCAATGTGGTCGCGCCCGGCGGCCAGGTCAACTACGTGCTGCCCTGTCCGTACGACGTCTCGCCCGGCGTGAAGACCAACACGTGGGTGAGCAGTGCGCACGAGGTGGGCGGCGCGGCGGACGCACGGGATCTGTGCTTTGTGTTTTGTCGGTGGTTTGGAAGGGCGCTGGCCGAGGGCACGTTCGAGGGCCATCCGTGGGAGGTCCGCGAGAAGGGGCTGTTGGGGGTCGAGGACGCGATGCGGGATTTGCGGGATGGGAAGGCCAGTGCGGTCAAGTATGTGTTCCGCGTGGGGGAGACGCCGGGTTTGAAGGATTAGGCGTTTGTGTTTGTGGAACGACGGGAAGTATGTACAGTACTCCAGACTTGGTTGAGTTGGGTTGGTTGGTGGATTTCGTTTATCATTGCAGACGTATTGGTAGTTATAGATGGCTGTGTTTTAGACTAGCTTATGGGAATGCAGAGAGAATAGATCTGTGGATGTGAGTATGCTGTCGGTTGCCGAGGGTCGTTGTGTCAGTAACAGCACAAAATCTTAGGAATTGTGATTTTGGTGACACCTAGTGTTCTTGTGTGATAACTAGACGAAAATAGGAGAGTTCAGAATCTCTGATATTAATCCTCGACAGCAACTGTATGTTCAACGCTCGTCTATGTACAATCTATAACACATTACATATCAAAAATCGACGGCTTGTACACCGACGGGTCGATGTACGGAGTACCGCCACGTCTCGTGAAGCCCCAACGGATCTGACTGGCCATGGAGATCTCCACATCCAGGTGCTGGGCGAAGGTCCAGGCCAAGCCGGGGTCCTTCTGGAATCCACGGCCAACGAGGATCACGTCAATGCCGTCCTTCTCCATGATCTCCTCGGCCTGACGACCGTTGGTGATGGCACCAACCGCCGACACAAGCAGCTTGTCACCAACAGCCTTCTTGACCGCAGCGGCGAAAGGAACCTGGAAACCGGGGCTGGACTTCACCTTTTGGGCAGCGTGCACACCGCCGGAGCTGATGTCGATCAGATCGACGGCGCCCTGCTTGACCAGCTCCTGGGCAAACTGGATGGTGCTGTCGTTGTTCCAGCTCTGCTCGGGAAGGACCTCCTCCAGCCAGTCGGAAGCAGAGATGCGGAGGAAGATGGGCATGTTCGGGCCGACCGTGTCACGGGTCAGCTGGGCAATCTCCAAGGGGAGGCGGATGCGGTTCTCGAAAGAGCCACCGTACTCGTCGGTGCGGTTGTTGGCAGCGGGGGACAGAAAAGACGAGAGAAGGTATCCGTGGGCGTTGTGGATCTCGATGAAGTCAACCCCGACCGCAAGCGCGCGCTTGACGGCGGCAACCCAGTCGTTCTTGAACTGGACGATGTCGTCCTTGGTCATCGCCTTGGGCTGGGGGAAAGAGTCGGCAAAGGCGATGTCGCTGGGTCCCTTGACGTTGTCCGGCCACCCGCCGACCTTCTCGGTGGCTACTACGGCGGCCGAGATCCAAGGAGCAACGGTGCTGGCCTTACGTCCGGCGTGGGCCAACTGCACTCCGATCTTCTGGTTCTGGCTGTGCACGAACTCAACAACCTGGCGCATGGGCTCGATCTGCGAGTCCTTCCACAAACCCACGTCCTGCGGGGTGATGCGACCCTCGGGCTGCACGGCAGTCGCCTCGATCATCATCAATCCGGGGCCCCGCTGGGCGATCGAACCCAGGTGGGCAATGTGATAGGGGGTCATGTGGCCATCCTGGGCACTGTATTGGCAGAGGGGAGCAAGCTAGCAACCGCAGAGTCAGCTCATTATCATCAAGTGCATACAGAGAGAGAACCTACACCGAGGCGGTTTTGGAAAGTAAGACCGCGGATGGTCAGAGGCTGATAGAGCTTGGGGACCGGCTTGCCGCTAGTCTGAGGATTGGCTGCCGTACCTGCGGGAGGATCCTGAGCGGGGGTGAAGTAGGAGATGCCCGGAGCGGGCGCAATATCAACGTCGGGGATAGACATGGTGAGGATGTGTGAATTGTCTTGGAATATGCCACACTGAGACTGATAAAGGCCTAACCGGACGACCAGCGACCTTTATAAGGCCTGGATAGAATCCGTTGGAAACATGATTTGAAATCCAGAGTGGAGATGTTCAACCGCTCGAAATTCGGCATGCAAAGAGCTGGTGGAGCAGACCCAACTTGCCGAACATTCTTCATCCAGGGCGGGCCCCCTTGATCACCTCCCCTTTCGGTATAAGTCTCCGTCCCGAATGTGGCTAAAATCAGGGCACATCATGGTTGTGCAGGTTTGTCAGCAGCACAATTTGTGCAATCAGACCAGAAAGTGTGGGGCCCTGGCCGCGTATCCGTCAATGGCGTTGAGTGCCTGGAAAGCCTCTGATGCAAAGTTTGCCCGAGGCAAAAGTATCTTCCAAGGTGGGCTCCACCAGTGGCACCAGTCGGCTTTACTCATATCAGATCACTGGTACAATCCAGCAATTTCGAGGCAGGGCAACTGGATTTGGGGACAGGATAAGGATGGTTGGTGGAAGCCGTTTCATGCATTGAGAATGTCTCCGATGCGCATACTTTAAGCAGTGGTTAGAGTGGGCCTGCAGCATTGCACCGTCAGAATCAATTCAACGATTGGCAAATCAAGTCAAGTAAATCTGCTTACTGTTGACCGAAAATGACGGAATTACCTTGACTGCAGATCATGCCATGTCAAGAACCCGCAAATCGTATTGATGGAGAGGGGAGGGTGATGCATCCGATGGATTTGAGAAAGCAGTAAGTATAAGGGAGAAAGCAGCAAGAAGCAAGAAGCAAGAAGCAAAAGATGTCACATGATCGACAGGCGGCGTGACTACCGCGGGGCGGGGCTGCCCATCACATCTACCACATCTACTACTTACTCTTACTCGGTCATGCCTTATCAACAATCATTATTCTGTTCGACTCTCTCCTCCTCTGTCTCTAATCTAGTTACTTCTCTCGAATATCGGCATTGTTCCACACCCTTCTGGCTCCTCTCTCTTGTCTTTGCAAGGCAGGAATCCTATCTCAACCAAATATGATACACTTCTGACAATGGCCTCCACAATCTCCTCCCGCTCAAAGACTGGCTCATGAGAATCATCCACCACTTTGCTCGCAAACTGCCACTGATTGTCTTCAAACCACTGCAGCACCGGAATAAATGGATGGTCGGATCTAGAACTGACGTCTGAGCTTAGTGCGCGCATCCACTCGTCGTGTAGCATGGTCTTCACCGTAATCCCCGTCTCCCGCTGCAGTATCGCACATAGCTCACCCAGCGTGAGCCCATCCCAGCAGTCGACGTCACGTTTAGACTGGGGTGTCCTTCTAGTTGTGTTCTCGACTACCAATCGTGCAATCTGATCAACACCAGCTACAGGAATGTGCGCGTCGGTCAAATCCTCGCTGATCGCGCCAAGACTGAGAATGCTGGACGCAAGCCGCCACAGAAAGTCCTCCGTATGAGCGACACCCTCGGTCCTGGTTCCAACAATATAGCCAGGTTGAATCGTCTGCGCGGTTGGAAGATATGGGTCCTCAAGCCTGTAGACGTTGTCGTTGTACTGCTCCACCAACAACCTCGACAACATCTTGGTCTGATCATATCCACTGGCATGCTCAAGCTTCCTCGCGATGTCTTTTTCCGATTCATCCGCTGCTGGAAGATACCCGCCTGAAACATAGGTCAGAGCACATGGCCTGGATCGCATCGCCACAGCAGAAAGAACCTCCACGGTACTGTCGACATTAGTCGGTCGGAGACTCCCATAGGAGTCAAGCCAGTTGACTCTCGCTCCGCTGTGGATAATGCCATCAATTCGCGTCTCGCTCAACTCTCCAGTGAGGCACTTCCATTTTTCTGCAGACAGCCCCAGTTTTTTCTTGCTCAAATCTCCAAGCCAGATCTCAACACGCGGGTCCAGATTTCCCGTCCACCAGCCACCGATCTCAGCATGATATTGGATCTTTTGCTCGGCTTCGGATATCTCTTTTGCCCGGACTAACCCTATGATATGTCCGACATTGGGATCCGCGAGTATACAGCGCAGCACTTGACTTCCAAGGAACCCGGTAATTGATGTCACAAATATGGTCTTCTTGGTGTGGTGAGGCGCCAAGTTTATTTGTGGTAGGATATGGTTTAGCTCGTCGAGGATATCCACTGCCATCTCATTGTCAGCCGCTCCGGCGTTACTATGGAATAATTCTTCCAGTCGCCCGATTGTCAATCCTGGTTCCTGCAGTCTTTCAACCCTGATGTCCATTCCCCAGTCTCGTCGCATGAGCCCGGTGAGTTGCGCCATTTCAACGGAATTAAGCCCAACACTTGAGACCGGAAAGTCATGATCTCGGAGACACTCAGCGACAGGACCCTGTCTGGCTTATAATATAATATAACAGCGAATATTCATTCTGTATGTGATGTATTGAATTGATTCTCTGGGGTTCGGAGCAGACTTGTAAAGCAGACTGGTAGCGTATCTTATACTATCTACACTACCTTCTGCAAGCGAGCCATTGGCCGGGATGGCAGCCGCAGTCTCTCTCCAATTTGGGTTTCTGCAGTCCCATCCCTTGCAGCCACTTTCAAGCATCCATCGCGAAGAAACCATCGCTCCTATACAGGACACTGGCTTCAACCAGAACAGACGCAGTGCACAAGGTCACTTGACATAGAATTGAGGCTGTACGCAAGTTTCCCAATCGGGATGGAAGTTCTCATTCAAGGCTCCATCGCTGACGTCTTCGGATAGAACCTATCCCACCGTAGCAGACCTCGTGGCCCAGATCTACTCTGCTTGAGCTGGTGAGCTCGCTATAGTGCTCGATAATGGCTCGACGGATCGATCAGCACTAATCTAGCAGCCTCCCATTGCCGCGATAGTTGCTGGCTTCTCCAGCGATGACGTCCTCACCTCACCACACGAAACCCCCCAAATCAGACCCTCAATAGCGTTCCTCTTCGCAAGTAGTAGTGCTACTTCCGAGATCTCCTGCCTCGAGACTGCATCTCACCCCCGCCCACTCAAAACTTCAGTTCTCAGCCCCCATTGATGTTCGTTCGCAATCAAAGCCCTGACATCACCCCGCCCCCGGCCCCCTCCCTCCGTTCCATCCCCCTCAAACAACACCATGACATCCCCATGACACCATCCCCCCTCGAGCGGCCGCCAAAAAAGAAATTCCCCCGTACTGGGGTTCGAACCCAGGTCTGAAGCAGGAAACCGTTAGGTGACCCACAACCGTCGTCTCCATCTAGACCATACGGGGTGCTTGTTGAGAGAGACAGCACTTGCAGGGCTGATAGCCGAACCCGGCTATGGGGCTTTTGGCTGCCATTTCACGTGGACAAGTTATTTTGGATGGACTTTCTGATGAAGTGGCTCTGTTTGGGTGTGGGTTTAGTATGTATTTCTTGGATTTGGGTTTGGGTGTTGGGGGGGTTGGTGTTGGGGGTTTCGTCGAGGGTGACTGCTGAGGTGGGGTGTTTTGGGATTACTGGTGTAGAGTATTGGAGTATGGATAAGAGTTTTATTTTTGGTGGTAGAGATGGTGTGAGAGGGTTGTTGGGGGCTTAGTATGGATTTTAGTGGTGGAGATGCTGTGTGCATTGAGGGGCACGCCTCAGCGAAGTCTAGATGTTGGGATCTAGACCCTCGCGTCAGTGAGCAAGCTGGTCTAGATTCGCATATTACTTGCCCTTGCATTGCAAGTCTTATCACCTAATCTTTACTCGGTGGTGGTTGTTAAGTCTGTAAAGGCTTATGGCACTGCTGGGGAAGGAGCAGGCGGAGTAGACGATAACGATGGCAGCAAAGGAAGCAGTGGAACAGAGAACTTCTCAATGATGATTGGCAATAAAGCAACAACATTGATAGAGCTCGACATTCATACGATCGATTCTCGGGGGTTATTGCCTTGTGGGGAGCTTCGAGGGACTCACTATTTCGAAAGTCCACTCCTTTGCATCTCGCTTAATAGTGCACTAGCCAGAAATATGAATAAAGAGGCTATATTGGAATGTCAACCCCCCCCCTCCCCCCCCCCCCCCCTGGAACCGAGCTTCCACTATATAGTTCTACTTCAATCTAGCGAGACTTTACGGCTGAACTCGATATTTCCCGCGGAACATACCGGCACGTCCGTCCGAACTCTCAAAGCACGTGCGGAAGATCTCCTTTCAATTAGAGACTAGGAGTCGCATCGATCTATAGCCCGATGTCTATATAAGACCTCATGTATTCCCCCCGGCACCTGGGTCAACTCCTAACTTATCTGTCATCAGCCCTGCTGTGTCCTACTTAGTAGTCACATCCAGACGTAGTCCTGACTCTTCTGCAACAGCACTGCAAAGCCCAGCCCACAACCGAATCGCCACGTAGTGAAAGCCTAACCAGAATGGCAACACCAGTGCCTTGGGAATGGCTGGTCGGGGAGCTGATGGCCATCTGGCTCGCTTTCGGCGCCGCCTGCGTTCTCGGATTGTTGACCTGCATGCCCGCGGCGTGGATGGGGTACAATATATGCGGCGACGAAGGGTATTGGTTTGGCTGGCTTTCTATGTGGATCCTGGTGAATCTGTCTGTTCTCATTGTCATCTCATTGATGTGACGAAACCTGTCTGGAGATGATGCTGGTCTCCAGCCCCACTCCCTCCGCGTGGTTTCCCGCTGCCCCGCGCGGATGGGCCCGTTGGCCGGAAGGATAATTCTTCTATTTAGGATGGGAGGGATGTGTTGTTCAGTCCACAATCAACCTGCCTGGCGCTAGACTATCTGCTTAAGTGATCTCTCTTGCACCGCTTACTGCGGAGAAAGATCTGCTGTATCAGTAGTTGTAGATTGATTCAAGTGGGGTTTTCTTTTTCTAATTTATGACATTTGACATTTGACATTTATACCCACTCGGCTTTTTTCACAGAAGAATACTTACACTACTCTCCAACTCTTCTTCGTATATATTCATGCTAAACTTCAAGGTGCTCTTGACTAGCTTGTGCCATGTACAAGACTTGGTCCAGACAACCCTCCCATGCTAAGCACCCTCAGTATACGTCATCTGCTCCCTTTACTCACATCAACAGCATAATTCCTCGCACTATCTCAGCCTCAATCATTTAGTCTAGCTCATACACAAAATGAAAAGGACCATTCCCGATACCGCCAAGTCACCTATGAGACTAGTCTTTCTTCCAGCGAGACTTCCCGCCTAATCCCGGTATCTCCTACGGAGCATGTCTTCACTTCCTTCCTCTCAAAGCGCATGGCTGAAGATCTCCGTCCCAAACTAAGCCTCGAAGCTGCACAGATCGATAGCCCTATGTCTATATAAGACAACGTGTACAGTACTCCCCTGCATCAACCCAACCGATCAGTACCCCGCTGTGCCCTACTCAGTAGTCACCCCCAATTATTCCTGCATCCATATCCTCGCCACAGACCAGAATCTCTCCTGCGCGAGTAACCTGACAGAGGAGTGTAGGTAGCCATGGCCGACCCCGTTCAGGTTGCGGAGCACCTCGCCCTCATCTGGTTCGGTCTGGGCAGCGCAGGCCCCGTTCATTGGTTCCTCTGCGCGGTATCAAACATGTTGTGGAAACACGTATGCCTATGGGAGGACTTGGAGTTCTGGAAGGAGTGGTTCTACACGTGGCTCGATGCGACTATCTATATCGTCTTGTTCCTGGCGTTCTGGCACACCATCATGCACTATAACCCCAATTTCGCGCCTGACTGGATGTGATATACAGGCCTGGTTGCCGTTGCCCCACTCCCTCCCCCCCCCGCGGTTCTTTCCCGCTGCCCCGCACGGATGGGCCCTGTTTTCTGGAGGGTGGTTGAACTATCTCCGGGGGTGAGTGTTGCTTTGTAGAGCCAGGAGTAGTCCACCAGTAGTCCAATTGTGCCCTCGAATTGCCATGCATGTTGTCAAGTGAGAGCAAGAAAGCACAAGGTCTCTTTGCACAGTGACGAGTACTACTGCCGATCCAATTGGTATTTTCTCAACAATGATATTCATACATTTTCAATAAATTGACAGCACAATCTCCTATGTTTCTATCTATGTTATTAAAAGTCTTTTTTGTATATACCCAGACTAAGAGTGTCATTCAATACATTTTCCTACCCCGTGCCCCTTATACTTAATCTCGACATCCCTCTCATGCCAGGCACCCTCAGTACGTTATGGGTTATTCTACTCCGTACCTCTACCCCCCTTCTTCTCTCCTCGCACCAACAGTATATCCCGACGCCATCCACTCGGCTCAGACTATATCCAAGATTCCCATCGCAATTCTTTCTGAAGAGCATGAAAGGAAAGTACCAAAAAGGGCAAAGCACAATACCCCCCGGCCCACCCAAGCATCTCCCTGACCGGGCCCACCCTCAACAAACCCCCCCCCTTCTTTGATCAAGTCCATCCAGACCCCGACTCTTCATTCCCCATTCTTTCTTCTCGTTCGATCAGAAAAGGCAGCAGAGCTGAGCCACTGCAAGACATGGTACCTGTGGTGTGGTCCATAGGTCTGAAACAGAGGCTCTAGCTCCCGGAGCGGGTCATCCTGCCAAGGTCCTGTCGGGTCGAGTCGTTTTTCGAACACGATGATCACGCACTAGCTTAGCAGCAGGATATACTATGCTTGATCAACCCGACTCGACTCGGTATGTATTATCAGCTCGACAAACCGGCTCCCATCAGAGACCTACAGTTTAGTGGTTCCGCACACAGGTCCACGGATCTCGCACCGGGCAGCTTCATGCGCTGCCAGCGTGGTTACATATACCGGAACTTGACTCGGAGATTCGAATACGACGGGTGGATTGTGTGGTTCATTTCCTATCTGGCTGGCTAGTCACCTATCGGGTGGCCTGCTGTATATAGTATCACAGTTTGAAGAAGTCCAGGGAAAGGGGCAAGGTGGAATTACTTTTGGAAGTTCTTGGTGGTTGGAAGGTGGAAGGTAAACTACGCAGGAGCTCACGGTGAGTCGCTGGGTCACGTGGTCCAGAATACTCAGGAAGGCCGGCACGTGATGACAAGGTACATGTACTGTACCTGCATCTGTAACGACATTGTTTTGCTGACTCCATGAGCAGGCTCTTATTTCTCTGGGCAGACGCCTGGCCGCGAAGGCTCTGCAGCGTGTACGCTACCTACATCAAGATCGGAGACACTGGTGCAGATGAGAGATACACTCCTATCTACCATAGCAAGCAAAGAGCCCAATGCCCACGCACCATGATCAGACGTCAGCTACAGCAAAAGGGTCAACCAGATAAGCTATAGCTCAAGAAAGCAATTAAACCCACTTAATAAGTCGAGCGAATTGCAGAAACATCCTCATACAAAGACAAAAACCTCAACACCCGTGACACGTAACAAAAGCGCCGAGATGATGGTTTATGCAGCAAATATGCTTGATGCTTGACCGCTGCAGCAATATCCAATCACGCCGCCTCAATGAAAAAAAGAAAGTTCTCAGCAAGGTACCAGTTCCCGTAACACAGTTCGTAAAAACGCCGATCTCTATCCAGTCAGTCCCAAAGATGCTGTCTGCAGAAGCTCCCATATTATACATGTCCCCACGCAAGTGCAACCAGAGATGAAGGGTATCTTATGTATTTTCTCCCAAGATGCTGAAAAAGAAAAAAAAGAAGAAAGGAACAAAAAAAGTGATCAGCGTTCTCCCACTTTGCCATACTCCTGCTGCCATTTGAGGAGATGACGCGTGAGTACATCCATCATTTCAACGCTGCTCAGTTCCTTGAAGTCTTTCTCTTTTTCGATCGACGTCGGCCCACTGGCGGCATCGCTGTCCGAGGCTGTTGCGCTGGCCGGGTCAATTTCGCCAACGGCCAGCGCCAGGGCACTCTCCAACAGACTGCCATTGACTCGGGCGGCACCATTGTTGGGAGGCGTCGTACTCTCCCCGGCCACCGCCATTTCGACCTGCATCCGTGAGATGAACTCGAGAATAGCCGTCACGCGTCTCTTCATCTCGTTCATGGTGGTGCGCTGGTTCACATAGCGCGGCCGACTGGGCTTGCCGGACTCTCCACTGTGTAAATGTATGCCATTGATCCTGGGCGAATCGCTGCCGATGTCGTGCGACTGCCCGCGTCGCGGAGATCGGGTCGAGAAGTTGGAGTCCGTTCCATTCATGTCCCGATCCCGAGTGTATTGGTTGCGGCCCACGCGGCCACCGCGACGGGCAGGAGGACGGCCCGATTTGCGAGTGGCGGGGCGCGATGGTGCCGGTTCTGGTGCAGGGGCGGGGGTGAGTTCAGGGCTAGGAGGTTTGGGTTCAGGGTCGGTCGCAACTGGCTTGATTGGCGAGCCGGGTTCATTTTCGGACTCTGCCTCGTCTGCCTGGGTTAGTCATTCCGTCAAATGTACTCATGGAATACACAACCTACCATCTTTCGCCTTGTCGGACCTCGCTTTCCTGCGGTTTGCGGCGTCTGCTGGTTCAGGCTCAGGTTCTTCAGTATCCTTAAGATCCTTGTCGCGCTGTCCGCGCGATGCAGCCCGTTGTCTGCGAGCTACATTATTGACTGGTTTGGCCCTGGACTCGTCTTCTGAGACCTGCTGCGACACGGGATTGCTTTTGGAGACGGCGCCAGGTGAGGGTGAGCTTGTGCGTTGGCGTTTCGTGGTTTGCCTTTGACTGTCTCAAATCAGTTGATGACGACGCTACCAGCAATCGGAATGACATACGCTTCGCTATCGCTGCGGCTTCTCTTTGGCCTCCGTGCAGCAAGTTCATCTCCAGGCTTCGTTTCTTCCTTGCTCTCTTCGATTGCACGCCGCAGCTGTTCCTCCTCGTCATATGCTGCGTCCCGGCTGTTCATGGTGGATCGGCGCTTGGGATTGATAGCTGCGTCATTCGATCGTGACTTTGTGTCTTTATTGCGACGAGAGTTATCGCGCGATGAGTCTCTCGATGAAACGGCAGTGGAGGGAGGAGGAGGGGCGACCGGTAGATATTGGGAGGAGTATGATCTGTGTTACTGTGAGCAGAAAGCATAGAAGGAGATAAGAAACGTGGGTCCATAGATGACTGCCATCCAAACAAAGACAAAATCTCCGGTTTTTGCAGCTGTTACTGGTCTTGCTGATGCGGCAAAAAATTTCACAGCAGCGAGCAGTCCCACCAAGCAAAAACAAAAAGAAGCTGCCAACACAAGTGCACGCAAGCAACAAATACCAGCAATGAAAGCCAAAACCAAGCTGTGAACCTACCCATTTATCTCATTGAGGATCTTGTGCAAATCCTTTCGGCACTCCTCGCAAAAATATTCATCGGGGCTCATGGCCTCATCCATGATACCCACGCAGCCTCCGTGCTGCCAGACTTTGCAGGAATCACACTGGATGAACATGCTGCCGATGTCATCCGACATCAAATCAGCAGGATCTGCGGAGAGACCCAAGAGGGCCTCGTCTTTAATGCCGCCACGCAGTCCATTGCGACCAATTGCCTCCCGACGCGAGGGAGGCAGACCCGGGTATTCCTGCTGTCCACAGAGACAGCGAGTGATCTCTTCTTCTTCGTCCTCCTCATCTTCACCGTCGTCGTCGTCACCGTCGGCAAGTTTCATCTGATCGTTGTCCTCCTCCCCTCGAGCACGCTGGCGCTGCCGCGTCTCTCTGTAGTCACCTTTCGAGCCAATGTCGGCATCGTCGATCGACTGGGACCGGTTCGTGGAGGATCGTAGAGGGGAGGAGATCTTGTGGTGGGAGCGAGTACTTCGTTCGCGAGTCATTGAGGTAGAGGAGCTGGAGGAGTTGGTATGTTGTAAGATGGCTGGGGATGGTTGTGAGGTGCGAGCACGAGAGGAGCGCCGAGGCGTCATGGTGGGAGGAGGGTGGTGGGAGGATAAAAATAGCGGGAGAACTCTGCAGGAGACCCCAGCCGTGCGTATAGGAATATAGAGGAGAAAAAATATATAGATAGAGGTTGGAGCACAGCGTAGAAGCTGAGCACACCTGCCCGTGAACGATCAAGCTGTCGCACACGGGTGGGAGGTGGTGGGATTCAAGAGCGACGCCCACAATGGTGGGAAAGACGATCAGAGGATGCTGCGAGTAAAAAGCCGGGGGGGCAGATCAAGGAAAGGAAGCTGGCAATTGGGAACCAAAGCAGGGAACGATCCTAGAACAACGCCTGCAAGCTCAACTTCAGGCCGAGGACTACATAGTCAGAGGGGAGAGAAAAGGTGGGGAGAGGATTCGGCAGAACAAAAGAAGAGGAGAAGGCAGAGGAGGGAGCGAGCGAGCAAGAGGAGGAGGAGGAGGAGGAGGGCGAGAGGAACGGACGGACTCCAACCAAATGACGGACGGCCGCCGGAACGGGACCGACGACTGCTACTGTAGACTACGGGCGCTGCTTTCAATTCTGCGCGCGGGATTCGCTTTGCGGTCAACGCGCATTGGCTTTAGAGTCATTTCTTCCCCGCTCCTCCTCTTTTCTCCGTCTCTTCCTCCTTCTCGCGAATCTGTCGCGTTGTATCGTGTCGTTCGGGATTATCTTCTCTAAAACCCATGATTCTTCTTCAACTCCGATCTTTGCTCTCTCTCACTTTCCCCTCCTCTCCCCTCAGGTTCTTCTCTTTCGTCTTGTTCTTGCGCATCAGGTGCTCGGGGAGGAATGCGACGAAAGCACTCATTCCAGTGTCCTGGAACCCCGCTTACCTTCCATGCACCTCTGCCACCAACATCTCCTGATGACGAGATGCCTGGTCCATCATTCTGTTTCTCTCTTTACCGTGTTCCATACGTTGCAAGATATCCTACGGAATACAGATACAGGTTTTCTACTGCTCGACAAAATAATGGGTGGGGGGATAGTCTGAATGATACGTACGCTGCAAGCCTCTAAGCACGGCATTTTGCAATGAGCTATCATTCATCCCACAGTCAAACTGGACTGACTACATTCCCATTCAACCGAGATGTCAGACAATCCTCTTCCGGACAACAATTGCATCGCTGCCTCCTCGCTGCCCACTACTCGACCTGTCCTAATCCCCCAGATATCCATCAAATCGGGTATATGTTTTGTGAGGAATCAGGGTCTCAAAAGATCGTAGGTGAGGGAGCAGGTGGCTTTGTCAGTTTGTGGCCAAGCGGCAAGTGATGTGTGACCGTTCGCTTGAAGCTGGGTAATCGGCACCGCGACTGTCTGGCTATGCTAGTAGGGATCGATAGAGATCGCAAGGATGGTCCAGGACTCGGGAAAACTCGAGTATTCCTTCGCTTGGGGTGGATATGGATATCATATCCGACAAAGTTGCGTAGGATAAAAGCACGATGAGGTCCTAGGCCAGTCGAGTGTATATCGAGCGAGCCGGCTGAGCCAAGTTGGTGCCAGGTGAGATGACGAAGCAAGAAAAGTGCTGGGACTGGGTTTAACTTAGTTGAGTCTTTGGTCGGGTGGGGCCATCACTAAAAATGGCCTAGCTCTTGACAGCCTGGAGCTCTCATGCCTCAGGCATTCACCACCACCTGAGGTATCCGCAGCTCCTCTAGAAAGGGAAAGCGGATTACTTATTGGTCATTCATAATAATTATCGACCGACGATTCGATTCCACCACCCCTCCGCCTTCTTCGTCCCCTATACCTTAATGTCTTTTCCCCCCTCTCCCCCCTCTTCTTTCTCCCCAGATTTAATCCCCCCCCCCATATAATTCGGCCCTCACTTGTCTCGCTGGGGTCTTTCAATACATTCCTATCCCTCCCTCCGAGTTAATCTCCAGGTCCGGGGTTGGGTTGGTCTCGTTTCTTGGTCTGTCCCTACCGACACCTCGGGCTGAGTCAAAGTCTGCATGAGCGGTCCCGGTGCATGGTCAACAATGTGAGTCCCTTACGCTCATTCGGCATTTTCTTTCGCACTTGCCCTGGCGGTTGAGGGCTGGTGGAAATGGACACCTTGGATGCACGCTTGGGCAGCGGTCCGGTCAAACATCGTGTGGTTCCGTTTGCCAACGTAGGGGAAACATGACAACTAAGTGTGGGTGCCAAATCAGTGCCGGTTTACGAACAACCCGCCGTTCTTCTTCTTCTTCCTCCTCCCCACCCTCCCTCATAAATCGCCGTTTCCCTGTCGGTCAGACGAAATCAACCTTTTCGGAGGGCCTTTGGCGGCAGACCATTAGCATCACCCAAAAAAAGCTGGGACAATAAGACACCGCGGGCGATATCGTTGGGGTTGGTTGTTCGGAGAATCAAAACGGCGTCTCGGCCGTGACTGTGGTTGAAGCTAGTCGAGAATTTTGCAGCATGACTGCTACGTTGAGTATGTCTTTTACCAACGATATCTGTTCCTCGGGAGAAGGAACGCCTGGCGTTCTTGGTGCGTACAAATAATGGAAATTGCCCCCGAGGCGGGCCACACAGAAGGAAGGTTGGAGGGTCTGCTGGCTGCTGGGTTGCTGATACTGTTCACCCGCAGATGGGATGTTCAATGCGGCTCCTGATACACCGTCTCCTGTCTACCCGGATCGTTTAATTCGTCCTCTCCCTAGGCGTACCCTTCGCTCTCGCCTGTCCTCCGAAGCGGCCGACTCGATCCTCTTCCCTCCGGCCCCGGCAACACAACTTTTCTATGGGACCCCGGTGGATGGCGCGGATCTTGTAAATGACACGAAGGTGTACGTGCAACAGAGTGAAGGTCGTGATCAGAGCCCCGAGCGTGACCACCTCCATTACGAGAACGGAATAGAGCTGGAGAGCGGCGATGAGGACGGGCCTGTAGTTGTTCGACGAAGTGCCGGTTTTCGAGGGTCCTCTCTGTCCCCGTCGGCCTTCGGTGCACAACCCCAGGCCGTCCCCACCAACGGGGACCGGGCGCCCCTCAAGTCGTCCTCGGCGGGTCCTGATGGGTACGACGCGTTTGAGAACACTAACAACAAAAAGAAACGCAAGATCCCGACTCCAGGCGGCCTCGGGAGCCACCATTCCACCCTTTCTCCTGAATTTTCCACCATGGGGCTGGCCAGCTCGGTCCAACCCTCCTCGGCCAGTGAAAGCAGCCATGTGAGTACATTCTACGGCACCGGGAGCCCCGCGTCTCCGATCTCCAGTGGCATGTCCGGGGCCGGCAGAGGTCGTCTCGGTCGTCAACCGCATCGCAGCACAGGGCGAAACTCTTTCTCGCTTCATTCACCGATCAGTTGGCCTCGGTCCCCCAGCCGACGTGACGGTTTGTTGTCCTCCCCTGGGCCTGCAGGTACGCAACCATCCGTCTCCCGGTCGACCAAACCTTTGCTTATTTGTACTTCAGGTGACTCGTCCGAGAAGCCCGACCAGGGTATCATCTCCACGGCCATTGCGAATGCTGCCGCGTCCGCGTTTGCCCCTCCCCCTACCGGTCCCAAGCATGTTAGCATGCTAGAGCAACAAACTCCCACGCCTACTAAGACACAATTCACGTTCACATGTGAATCCGATTCCTCGAGAGGCATGGCGCTCCAACCCCAGACTTCGTATCCCCCACCCCACCGCTCACCCTTGTCTCTCCCCGCTGCCGCACCGAACCCGAGGGGTCCCTCTCAGGGAACACAAACGAGCCCCCACGTGGCCGCTCAACCCAACTCGCAAGAATCTCAGCACCAAGCACAGCAACCACAAGAGGGCACGGGTGAAGCTCCGGCGGCCAGGAAGAAAAAGCGATCGCCAGGGAGCATCTACGCCCTGGCTGCGCGTCAACGCAAAATCCAACAGCAGTACGCAAATCTCCACCATCCCCCAAGCATTGAGGACATCTGGATCTGTGAGTTCTGTGAGTACGAGAGTATCTTTGGACGCCCACCGGAGGCCCTCATTCGGCAATACGAAATCAAGGATCGTAAGGAGCGCAAGCGGCTGGCAGAGAAGAAGCGGCTGCTTGAGAAAGCCAAAATGAAAGGTCGGAAAGGCAAGAAGGCGACCAAGAATGCCACTAAGCAGGCAGCAGCTCAGCCGGCAACCTATGATCATGGATACGATCGCGCATCTGTGGACCACTCTTCGATGGGAGGCGGAGTTGGAACCCATGAGGATGAGTATGGGAGCAACGAGCATGAGGAAGAGGCGGACTCGAGCCCACCAGCACCACCACCTTTAGCTCCACCGACCAGTGCCAAGGGCGCCATGCCACCGAGTAATACACCAAAAGTGGCGGCGACGGGGTCGGGCGCTAAAGGGGTTGTTGACGGAGAGACGCGGCCGCCCTGACAAAGAAGCAATGGCGCTCGGGTATGTGACCAGTGAGCCGCCATTGCGATTGTTCGGTTTTGAGTCGTTGTCTCTTGATGTTTAATGGTTTGTTTTGTTTTTGTTCTGCATGATTGATTGTTAGCCTTGTTTTATTTTGTCTTGTTTTGCATGGAATGAATCCCCGCTCTGGTCGATGAATGTCACGTCAGCGTCATGCATGGTTTCTGGTCCAATTGGCATTGTGTTTCAACATTGATACATATTGGAAGGATGGGGGATGAACTGGGTTGGATAGTTGCATAGGAATAAGGGTTGGTTGATTGACTATCGATAATGGCATGTGCAGATGTGAGAATTGGCAGGTTTGGCAGGTTAGCCTGGTTTAGTAGCAGTTGTCTGGTGTATATGCTGTCTAGGTAGCAGTTAGCAGTTGTGTTAGGGAGAAGGTCGAGATGAATGAGATGAACAAAGAAGCCTTGCAAGGGAGGCAGGCGGTTAACTCTGGAAGCTGAAAGGTTTCGAAGTTTTGTAGTTAATCGCCAAGCGAGGATTGATTGGAATCCAGCCACCGACTGTTGAGGCGGGCGATTTGTGTGCACCAACCATGTCTACTAGTACTGTAAGCGCCGCCTGTCGATCGATCTGAAACAGGCCGTGGGAGTGTGCAGAACCCATCGGATTCCCGCAGTGGCAGTGGCTAACTTCAAGGTTCTCGTCGCGCGCGTTTGCTGATGCAAGGTCTACCTGGTCAACTCACGCTATAGTGTTTCAACCTGGAGAGGGAGGAGGGGTTCCTGAAGAAGATAAAAATAGCTGTTGAGGGTGGGTGGTCTGGGAGCCGTGGAAGGATATAAAGAGGTGAATGGCGAGGTGAAGGGGATTGTTCAGCAAGCCAGCCAGCAACGTTCTTTCACTCATTGTTCTTTCTGTGTTCTGTTGGTCGGTCATTGACATTTCTTCTCTACATAAGCTTGAGTCTGCATATTGAGACTGACCAACACTCCATTCTGTTGACACTTCTTAACACTTCATTCTGTGGAGTACCTACCTCTCGAGACTATCCTTCTGCATATACCAGACATATACCCGAGGCAGCGCCCTCCTTTCCTTGATCGTTCTCCTTCTTCTCGTCTACATAGATCTGCTTCAGCATATACACATAGATCCCAAGATATCAAAGTTGTTCTGCGCCGGCGCATACAACACCACACCACACTACACACAACCACGACCACAACCACAACCACAACAACCACAATCCCCCCCCACGCAGCAACCCAAACCCACCATACCCAAAAAAAATGTGGTTCCTCCTCCTCCGCCTCTTCAAATTCGGCTTCAAAGCCCACAAAACCCACAAGGCCAAAAAGAACGGCACCTACGACCCCTCCTCTTCGTTTCCCATGTCCACCAACAAAACCGGCACCACCACCACCATCACGACCAACAACATCCCCGCACACCTCCGCCGCAGCAAACCAAAACACTACCTCAACCTCAGCCTGCACATCTGCCAGCTCGTCTTCGGGCTGACCACGCTGGCCCTCTACGCGCACCACATCCACACCATCCACGACTCGGCCGCGACGGCCACCGCCGGCGCGAAATGGGTGTACGCGATCGTCACGGCCCTGCTGGGCTGCGGCACCGCCATCGCCTACATCGTGCTGATGCAGTACATCCTGAAGACGAGGGTGCCCGTGGCGCGGCGGGCGAGCTGGCAGCTGCCCCTGTTTGTGTGGGAGGTGGTGCTGTGTGTGGTGTGGCTGACGCTGTTTGGGATCTTTGGGAGTGAGTATCTGGGCCGCAAGTCGGCGACGGAGAGTGCGGAGACCCGGCGCATGCGGCATGCGGTTTGGGTGGATTTGGTGAATTTGGGGCTCTGGGTGGGGTCCGCTTGTTGGACTGGGGTGAGGTGGTGGGGGAATCAGAGGAGAATTATTGCAGAGGGGGAGGGGGAGGGGGTGGAGAAGGGGGTTGAGGCTGAGGAGGGGGGCATGGTTTGATTTCTTTCTTCTTGGGTGGTTATGGGGGTTGGAGACAGGGTGGAAGGGAGGAGGGGTTGGGTTGGGGGGTGGATGGAGGCAAGGGAGGAAGGAGGAAGGGGTCTGGGAAAGACAGGGTCGGGTCGGAAAATCGGTGGCTTAATGGAGGGCTCTACGGTGTTTACGGTGTCGATGGTTTATGATTGTCAAGCAGCATGGTTTATTTTTTCTTTTATCTCTCAAGCAAAAGCAAGCCATATCTATCATTTAGAAATGCCGCTGCATACATCGCGATCGTTTCCCGTGACTTCGTATTATGAACATCCTCTTGCAACACCTCCTGGCAATCAGGCCCCAGTATTCTCAGGACAGCGCCGCCCAAATCTCCCGCGGCTCTGCTCCAGCATCATGCTGATTCCGCTGCGGCTGGGAGGCAACGAGAACGGAGTCAGCAACGCCGGTCCCTCGTCCTCCTCGGCGCTATCGTCCTCGACATCAGAGTGCACGGAAATCTCATCGTCCGATATGGTCTCCATAGTCACGCCAGAGGTCGGGGCTGTCGATACAGTGCCGGTTGAGCTCTCAAACTGAGGAGACAGGTTCGTGCTGGTGAGTATCCCACTAGATGCTGCTTGCATCGGGTCTGGGGGTGCTGGCGCGGACAGCGACCCGAAGCCGGAAACCCCCACAGACGACGCAGGGAAGTGCTCCTGGCGGACACTGTCCGAGAACCGTTGCCGAAAGTTCTTGCTGACCAGCTTGGCCGTAGACGGCTGGTAGTTCTCGGGCTCCAGGTGTCGGTAGTCATAGCGGCGAATAGCGCTTGGCACGAAGAAGTTCGGCTTTGGTGTGGGTGGCTTGGCCAGGAAGTCGCCCCACGGACGCTTTCGCGGTGGTGGTGAAGGAGCTCTAGGTGCACTGTCTGAATTGAGCAGCTCCCTCAAATCTTCAAGGAATGTTGCCGGCAGACTGCCCGACTTGAATTGCTCTTCTGACTGAGTGGCAGCTGTATCAGGTGTCTCTGACTGGGATTTAATGTTTTCACGCAGCTCTTGGTTTGTATCCTTAGGGGATATAGCAACCTCTTGAGAAAGAATCAGAACCCGTTCCTATGCTAGCAAGTCACTGCCTACCTTCCACAGTCTCGGACACCTTGATCTCATTCTGCTTGGATTCAATCTGAGAATGGTCGACGGTCAGTGCGGCCGACTCTGGAACGACAGAGACGCCAATGGTTTCCAACAGCGGCTGAGAGGAATCACGCTGTATCGACTTCTGATATCCAACACGTTTCACACTCTCAGGAATGGAGTCGTCTTGCGGAGTCAAGATGCGAGCAGAATCACCACTAGTACCAGAGGAAAGTCGAGACGACCCGCGTGGCTTGAGTGCAGGTCCGCGAAGGTCTTCAGCATCCAGTGGGGTAGAATCCGGCGGAGTCTCCTCGAAGACCGAACTGCTGGTGGTGCCAGACGATTGCTGAGAGGATTTGCGCCGCATCAGCACTGGGCGAGTTTCGGGGTAATCCGTCATCAGTGGAGCAGGATCCTGATTAGAACTGCCCGTGGTATCGGTGGAGTGCTGGGACGACTTGCGACGCATGATCACTGGTCGACGTTTGGCTCCTCTCGCTTTCGCGGCCACGACAAAAGCCTTCTTCTGCGGAGCTCTAGTGGCAGGCTCTGGCACGATCAATGGAGTGGTAGGAA
Source organism: Aspergillus aculeatinus CBS 121060 (assembly GCF_003184765.1). Classification (NCBI taxonomy): domain Eukaryota; kingdom Fungi; phylum Ascomycota; class Eurotiomycetes; order Eurotiales; family Aspergillaceae; genus Aspergillus; species Aspergillus aculeatinus. The sequence continues at coordinate 293,023 of NW_020291506.1, forward strand.
TGGGCGTGGGTGTATTAGAGGGTTTGCGGGTGGTGCTCTGACCGTCCAGGCCAGTGAGCAGAATACGGGTAGTCTTGTGTGTTTCTCCGTGGGAGGAGTGACTGCTACTTGGCTTCTTCAGAATGGGTGGAAGTGGCCTGCCGCTGCCACTGCTGGGCTTGCGTGGCTTGTCTGCCTGGCTTGCTCTCTTGTGGGCCTGAGGAAGGTTAGACCCAGAGAAATATCCGTACAGGCAGTGTCAGGAACCATCATACCTTGTGTAGCTCGGATAGGGAAATCGAACGCTGGTCTGAGATCCTCGAAAACAGCTCGGCTAGCATGGAGCCAGTCATAGATCGCAGCAGGGGCTTGCTCCCCCAGATCCTCCAAAAGAAGTTCTCAAGCCGGTATCCTTTGTCGTCATTGTGCACTGAGGGGTTGGCACTGTAGACTAGAACATAGCCGGATAGAGTAAGCACAGTACAATTTATCGCAGAAGAGAGAAGGTGCGGCCACGCTCACCTCTCCACAAACGGGCAACATCTGCGACGTCCACTGAGTCTGCCCCGTTCAGGTCTGCAGAAACCTCTTTGGTCGCTGTCGACAACAAGCCTCTGGGAAGACGCTCCATTGTTTTCTTTCTCTCCGCTGAACCCGCCAAAAGACGGATACGACAACGACAAGAGGATTGAAGCAGACAAGCTACATAGCCTGAGGGAATAGGGGAACCGGGGAAAAGAGGGAAGGTAAGTGAGGTAAGTGCGCGAGTGTTAGCAGGTGATGCTGTCAGTGTTGCGTGTGGCGGTGAATTGGGGAAGGGAAGGGAATCGAATCCGGGGGAGGCCCATTAATTCATCAATTCACTCACTCACTTCACACATAGGGGTGTGTGTTTGTGTTTGGGAGATCAATGGATGGTCGGAACACTTTCCAGACCGATGGATGGATCAGCTGCAAGGGCAAGCCATACGAAACCCCGGAGATCTTCAGCCTGCAGCCTTAATCCAAGTCCTGTAAGTTAGTTACTCAAGGACTGAGGATAAGTCAATGGTAGGTGGGTAAGTAGTTACTGTACTGTACAGTACAAGTTAAGTAATGGGCGGGATTAGCAGGCGCAGATGCCGCCGCCGCTTATTCCATTTTCTTCTTTCTTGTTGTCTTCTTCTTCTTCTTCTTCTTCTTCTTCTTCTTCTTCTTCTTCTTCTTCTTCGCTTCCTGCTGCTCTATGTCCAGGTGACCACTGCTCATTCCAATCGCCCTGCAGGCACTGATTCACTGCAGGCTGACTCCAACCCAGTTTTGTGTGCAGAACATCTGCAAGAAACTCGAAAACCGGGGGGCCCGGGGGGGAAAGGGTCGGAGCGGAACGAAAAGAGGCGGACAGTTCGGATTGACCTGTCATTTACTCACTCACTCATCCACTTCCCAAGCGCTTAGCGAAGGCAAGACTCGCCTTTCTTCCCCCCTTCTCCCTTCCCCTCCAGTCCGGTTGGCTGCCTTTTCCGCTCTCCCCTCGGAGCTTGCCGACAACAAACAAATCTGACAGATATCAGTGATTCATTTCCTCGTCTTTGTCATATGCTCGGCTCAATTTTACTCTCCCGCCCCCTTCCCTCGTGACCATGGCGTTCTTCTTAGTGACTGACTGTATCTTACTAAGATTCCGAGATCCTCTGTGAAACAAACTCCAAGACTCTTTCCTAAACCGCCTCCCCGCGCACTGTCACTGTGCTGTTGGTCACTACATTCTGGGGAGACGAGGAACTGCAGATTCCCCGGTGGCTGTGCTGCATTCATCTGCTCCATTTCCCCGGGTTGGGGCGGATCGGGCACTTTACACGCCTCTGGAGAAGTAGCAGCAAAAGCAATGTCCTTGCCTCCCGATTACACAGTGCGTCTAAGCTCTTGCCTGGTGGGGCATGGCAACCACAGGCAATACCAGCCGAGTTGGGGCAAGAGATCATCGCTCATCCGATGCACCATGTCTCACCGCCAGCCTCATTGCTTGGATCTCACCTACCAATGTGCTGAAAGCCGAGGTCCAGAGGCTTCCACGTTGGAATGCTACAAGCTTGGAACCGGAGGTCTCCTGTCAATTGCCCAGCCTATGGGCATCAACCACTACCCGCGAAGCAGCACCGACAAATAACCTCCCCAAAATGGTCCAGCTTGTCGGCCATACTACCCACGTGCTGTGCAATGTGGTGTCACCGACTGAACGCCTCTCATATGTCAGGACCCTCCTGTCTCTTCTTTCTCTTGATGTGCTCGCATTGAGTCAAGATTCGGACACGTGATAGGGATTCAACACAAAGACATCACTTGTCGCGAAGACTGGAGTCGGCACCAGAAGCTCAATGCATCTCGGGTACACTACTGGAGAACTCAGGACATCGGTTGTACTGGTCCCGACTGATGTTTCGATGACATTGCGACAGGTCAAGATGGATTTTCATTTCCATCAACCTGACACGCATACATATATACAAATATCGGTTGACACCTCATGCTGTAGTCATCCCCATCGTCGCGTTCTGCCACTCGTTGCCATACTCGTTGACAATCCATTGACAGAAGTCCTCCCATTGTTGGTTCCACACTTGCATATATTGCGCTTTGATGCCGGTGCCACGTTCTCCAAGATCGATGTCCCGAACCCAATCTCCATCCGACTGGTCCTCGAAGTTGGCCCATCGAAGACTATTCTGAGCGAGGGCTCCCTAATTGCACGGTGGCTGGTTAGATAGGAATGGTAGAAGAGTATCAGGAATTGACACTCACCAGTCCAGCAAGTCCGATGTTGTCGAACCCTTGTATGGTTTGATAGAAGTCATAGCTTAGGCCGGCCGCATCCTGGCCAAGCATTGCGGGGTCGTCGTTGCTGATGGCAGTAGCAATCCCATGGGCGACCATCGCAGGCAGCGGGTGATGCAGAACATCGGTCGCAAGGCGGAGAACCTCATTCGAGATAGGACAAACTTCAACCATGATTGAGTTGGTGATCACCTCGTCGATAAGTTGAGGATGCTTGTACAGACTGAACCCGTGGCCAATCCGTCGAGTGTTGAACAAGATCGCATCGACCAGATTGTAGTCGGTTGAGTTACCATCCCCAAGGGTCTCTCCAGCATGGAAGAAGAAAGGCATCGTGAGATTCAATCGCTCGGCTTGTTCACGGAACCAGACCAACTCTGGGGCCACATCAGACAAAGGACGACCAAGATCTTCCTGGCCTACCAAGTCGTATCCGCTAATAAGTTCAGGGAACTTGGCCTTTCTCCCGAGAGCAACCTTCATGCCTGGTCATGTCAGCCCACCTTTCCGGATACAAGGGACAGGCCCACTTACTGCTTGTGAGCGAGGCACGATCCTCGCTTCTGATGTCCGACCAGATGACACGGGCGCCCCAGAAATTCTTCCCTTTGTCGCTCTGCTTGAACTTGTCCAGTTCCTCCACCATCACCTGCCAGTACACATCGAGATTTGGGTCGGCATCTTCGTCACCTTGGTGGACCAGAATCCCCGAGGATGCGCTGGCACGAATTTCGACCCAGTTGATGCCGTCGTCGATTAGAGCTGCAAAGAGCTGCTGGTAGAATGTCCGTAGAATAGGCTCGTACGACATCATACTGTCAGCCGGCGTGAAGGCAGCTTGGAAGATCCTCCAAATCTGGTCGACGCCAAGGTCATGCCTAATGGAATCCTCGGGCTGGAGCTCGAGCTTAGACAAGACGAAGTCGGCGAAAGCTTGGCTTCCCCCGGTGAATGATTGAGCGGCATACTTGACCGGGAGCTGAGTGTTGGGTACGTAGTCTGTGGAATCAATTGCCGGCCCTGAGGCTGCTATTGTGTGGTTGACGTGGGCGAAGGTGAGGGTCGCGTTCTTCTGTTCGATTTCATTCGTGACCGGCTGCGACACGGTGACGACCATCCCCTCCGTCTTCATGACAGCATCAAGTAGAATCTCATACGGAAGCATCGAGGCCAGATGGGCATGCAGGAGAGCGCCCTTGGGCATCCGCTTCACGATCTTCCAGAGTTGCGTGTCGGGAATGAGCGGCTTGGCCTTGAGAAACATCTCGCCCGCGAACCTTTCCTTGTCCTCGTCTTCCACCGTCCCGGGCACCCTCCAGAAACTGTCAATCTCATATTGACGGATCGCATCGACAATGGCATCTGCCTGTCGAGCGACTGCAGAGAGGTTCTGTCGAAAGGCGTGGTCTGCGCCCGCGTCAGTCTGAGGCAAGAAGATTTAGGATGATCCAATCTACGCACCCTGTCGCTGTCGCTTCTCCAAGGTGATCAATGCCGACCGATCCTGGAGATGCTTCTGCACCGCACTGCTGTTGACGTCCGGCTCTCCATCGAACACAATTGCAGAGGAAACGGCCGAGATCGAAAGGGCGGCGACCAGAGTTTTGCAGAGATGCATGGTGAGGGAGAGAACGTGGAAGGGGGGTCACTTCCAATGCCACGGGGAAAACGGCCGTCAGCAGAACAACAAAAATCGTATGACTCTTCTCTCACTGCAACAACAGGCAGCACACTAGAGCTTATAGGTCCTTTGACTCCCGCGTTCAATTGATTACTGAGAGGCGGGGGAGTAGCAGTAGCAATCAACGCGCGGGGGCAATTCATCTAAGATATACCTAATCAGGACCAGCAAACACGACTAGCTGCCCTCGATCCAATTTCAATGAAGACAACGGACCCAATGCATGCGAGTGCTCCGATCCCACTCAGCCTTGGCGGTGGGCCTGAGAAGATAACCTGGCGATGGAATGGAACCGGTGGACTTTTAGACTCCGTCCGTTCCTGCTCGCTGTCGCTGCTATCAGCGTAAACTATCGCCAAGCTGCAGCCGCTAGTCCACCTTGCAACAACACTAACTGATACCAATAACATGTGGATATTTCCAAGAGGGAGAACAACCGCGTCAATGGCAGAGAAAACAAAAACAAATCAAATCAATCGTTAGAAAAATCCGGAAACAGCAAAAAAGACACCACTTCCACGACAAGTTAAATCAGTTGGGGATTCCCATGGTTCAGAGCCCAATCTATCAGGGACGGGGGGAAGAGGGACTAGGGAACCAGGACCCTAGCTTAGCCTGGGTGACCCTGGTTAGAATGCAATGCCTGGAGACTAACGAGTGGCTGGACCAACTGTGGGAACGCAGCGGATCTTCCCAGGAGGGGAAGAAAATCAGGGAACTCCCGCCAAGCCCCAAGCCCCCAATCGATCTGCATGCCCGTGACAACTCCTCGGGGGATCACAACAACAAGAAGTAACTGATCATGACTTCTGACTACGCAGTAATCCTACCCATATTTACTGGAACATGATGATGAAGTCATTCTCGAAACGAACACGGCCAACTTACTCATAAAAACGGAGTAAGTGGACTGTTTGTGGCGGATCGGACTATAAGTTACAGATTACTCGCGGATTACGTCAATGCAGCCCTGCTTCTGATCCACTGCTTACATCTGGGTTCGGCATCGGATTCGAGATGGGGCGGTCCCTGAATCAGCATCGCACGGCACGGCTGTGCACAGAACGATTAACTGTGGCTACTTACTAGCTACTGTCCACGCTGGAATCTTAAGGCTCCGAGTGTGCACGCAGCACAGTGCCACGCGAAACCTACCATGACCACTCACTCAAGGACGCGTGTATCATCTCGTGGGAACCGCAACGGAGACGGCAAACCTTAACAGCCATTGACTTTGGCAGTGGTGCACGAGCGGCTTGGCCGAGATCGTGTAATGGAAAGAAACTCTCGCCTCATGTCATCGTTTCATTGAGACATCCGATTGAACCATCTAGTCTCCAGCATTCCCATTTTCACGTTCACAGACAGAAAAGTCACAACCCCGTACAATTACCATCAATTCGCTCCGAAGAGACCAGTTGCATCAGCACCCCGTCCTCCGCGAACAACAACATGTTGTCCGATCCCTGCTCAAACTCGGGCCAATTGAATAGACTCTGATTATTCGGGTTCAGCGCCGCCCCCTCGATGGCCAGCCGGGCCGGACCCCGGGCGGGATCCTCCGCGAAGGACAGCCATAGCGCCTCCATCGCGTAGCTGACCTCCCACTCGAACTGCGTCGAGGGGCCCCGGTACTGGAAGTGGGTGCCGAACAGCATCGGCAGCTCGGAGCTATGGTAGGCGCCGAACCAGGGCAGGGGCGAGATGTTGGAGAAGTTGCCGGCGTACTGGTAGCGGTAGGTGGGGAGGTTGGCCAGGTTGCGGTTCTTGACCTCCTGGGCCACGGGGCAAGCGATGATGGATTCGGTAAGCTGGAAGAGCGTTGCGGCGCCGGGGCCATCGGGCGTGAAGGAGACGAAGCCGGCGCCTTCGTTGGTGTTGCTGCCGATGATCATGGGCTGGGTTTGCCGGGGTTAGCTGGAGAGATGACGAGGGGGGTACAGGAGGCAACGCAGCACTCACGATCTTAGCCACCTTGCCTTCGAGTGCCCGTTGGGTCCAGTTGGCAAAAACGGTGACGTTGTCTACGGAGGGCTTGAAGGAGATGGACGGCGTGCCGGAGTATGTGGACAAGGCGGTCTCCAGAGTCCGTGCGGGCACCCTGCGCACGCAGCTGAGCTCGGCGGAGCTGTTCAGTCCACCGCAGCCGACAAGACCCGCCAAGAAGGTGAAGTTGCTGTGGGTGTAATCCGAAAAGCTGACGATGCCAGGGGCACCAGAGTCGGCAGAGATGGCGGCCACGATGGGATCATTGGGGTAGGAGTAGGTGTAGAGCGAAACACTGCCCCCTCCGGCGGACTGGCCCCAGAGCGTGATTCGATCAGGGTCTCCGCCAAAGTTGGCGATGTTGTCGTGTACCCACTCCACGCTATATCACGTCAGCTTTCTCGCAGACTATTATGATTGCAGGGGTTAAGTGACGTACGCCAATCGCTGGTCGAGCAGTCCCGCATTCTGATTCTCCAGTCCCTCAGCATTAGGGAATCCAAAGACATTGACACGATAGCTTTGATGGATTAGCCGCATCCTCCATCATACCACCATACAAGGGGGAAATACTTCATGATAACCACGATATGTGCCTGCGTCCGCTGCACCCAGTTATCCGGGATCTTATACAAGGAAGCCTGCCCTCCGCTCGTGAACCCTCCTCCAGGGACATAGAGTAGCACCGGCAACGGGCGCTGCTGGGAGCGGATCTTCTCCACCGATGGAGCCCAAATCGAGAGGTAGAGGCAATCTTCCGAGTCCCCTCCGCTGATCAGGAACCCGGTCTCATACGCCGTGTAAATTGACGTGCTGTTGCTCGTCTGTTGCATGCAGGAGGCAGGGAGCGCAAAAGCATTGACCGTGCCATTAGGCTGCTTCGGTACGGGTTTGGCGAACCGAAGATCCCCTACGGGAGGCTCTGCAAATGGAACCCCCAGGAACTGACGGACATCGGGGGTAGTGAGGTTGACGAAGCCTTGAACTGGGCCGCTGGAGGTCTGGACAAGAAGTCCTTCTCCCAGGGTTGAGCCTGGAGAGATGGGGGATGCAGATGACCCGGGGCCTAGGTTCAGTAAGGCGATGAGCCCCACCGCTGTGCGAAGAGTATCTAAAAACATGACGATAATGTGTGATGGATAGGTATCACGGATTGGACGAGGGGTGAGCGGCCTTTTATGTCTCAACTCGCGCAACCCCGCCCAAGGACCCGGGAGATTGAACGTGGCCTTCATTGCTTGGGGTTAAACGGTCTGTTGAGGATCAAGAGGAACAGGGAAAGGGTTCTCCCGTCGAAGCTTTTCGGACTGTCGGTTAGCTATAAGAAGCTAGGGCGGGATGGCTGGTTTTCGCGGCGATTCTTTGTAAGAACTGTGTTTGTACACATTCTTGGCACTCTGCTGGCCGCTGATGAAGGTTCAGTGCTTGCCTTGGCGGGCATGCAGTAGCCATACGTCTTTCAACAAGTATCGACGAGTTCATCGACACGGGATAGACAACCAGGGTCGCTTTCAGGGATTCAGGAACAGTGGAAGGAGTCGACAAAGAAAACGCGGGGTGCATTCGGGGGGTAAGAATTTTGGTAGCTGTGGGGTAATCTGGGGGAGCCGGGGAAATACGCTGATCTGGATGAATGCAAAGCCCAATTATGCAGCCGAGGTTGATGGTGTGGTCTTGTCTTCATCCCGGCTGAACCTTTTGCCCGCCCCCTCCCCCTCAGGCCAAGACATGACAACGAGCATGGGCCTCGCGACCTGAGCTGATGGTGCGAAAATCATGGCAAACAGTGAACAATGCTTCCGCGCATCAATGCCTGCCTCACTACTACAGCGCTTTTGAGGGTGTTCAGCGACCACAAGACCGTATATATGTTTCAAGGCTGGGATCTCTTTCTACATATCGAGACATCAGGCAGTCAGCAATCTGGCTTGATCAGAGACTTGCTGAGTACCTGCTTTGAATTGCTCTATCTCGAAAATTCATCGCCCTTATCTTCAATTTTTCCACGCCGCCTTGGACTCGACCTATCTGCCATGCCAGGATGAATTTATCACGCAAGGGCTGTCAGACAGCACAACAATAACGCATTTTGAACAGGTCGATGAGTCGTTGGGGCTTTGGATGCCGCTCTAGTGACAACCTGGAAGGGCGGGTGGCCCCCAGTTGGCCGATGGTATGATCTTTCCATGAGTTGAGCGACGACTTCGACTCAGATGAGGGTGAATGCGAAAGGAGCTCACCAACTGTTCAAGTACTTGATTACACCGTGGACCTCGGATGACATAACCTGGCTAAGCACTCTTGGCAACCTGGCAAGCTTTCCCTTTCGGGCCGTCCTTCTCCCTGTGGTTAGACTCGGAACCAGCAAGCCCAGCAAGTCCAATCACCACCGGGTCAATGCAGGAAATCTAAGCAGCTGCCCGGGTACTGCCCATTCAACTGATGCCGGATTGCAAGGCTGACCTGGCCCGATTCGAGACCAGATCTCCGACTTGTCCTAAGGATTGTCGGCCGAGTTCATCATGGATTCATAGCTCACAGCTTTAGTCGACCACGGCCACGACGGATCCCTGGATGATGTGGATGCCAACGCAACCGTCCTATGATCATTGCAAGATGTTGCAGTCCCCCGTCAGACAGTCAGACAAAAACTGACCATGGCGAAGTGGATACCGGCCTCGGTCAACCTCCGCGCTCCCCGTCGGAAAAATTCTGGGTCTTCCCCCACTCTGGGGTGCATTCTTTGCGGAGAACAAACAACTGGAGATGTCGAATCAGCCAGGCAATGACTGAAAGGAAGCCGACGCTTCGACCTCTCTGCTCACCGGAGTCTCGCCGGTTTGGCCACTTTGCCGACTGCTCGTTGGGGGGGGGGGCGCACGTATCTTGACTCTGCTTCCCCCCATCCCACCCAAACCCACTCTCGAGCCAAATGACGGCTCAGCTCTCAAAATCCGGACATTTGTGTTCCGCGTTGCCGTTTCAGCGAAACCCAATCCGAGGTGCAGGAAGCAAGTCAGCCATGACTACTACCCTAGTCAGCCGACGAAGTACCGACAGACGTGGGGTGGGAAGTGTCTGAATCTGGGCGGGATGATACTTGCGGGGATCAGCCCATAAGCAAGATAACAGCCAGCTGCGTGTATCCGGAGGCTGCCTCAGGGGGTAGTCGTTCTTGCGTTCTTCCCACGTACTTAAATCCCTCGCTCCATCCTCTTCCTAAATTCTTTTCTTATCACTGCATAGCTCCTGCCTTGCTCTTGACACAGCCAAAAGCCGAAGTCAGAGCCAATCCGAGTCAAGATGCAGGGATCAGCCCTCCGCTATGCCCAAATTTTCTTGGTCTCGCTACCTTCCTTCGTCCTGTTTGGATACAATCAATCTGGTGTAGGTGGTCTGGATGATTTCACCTCCTGGATCCGACAGTTCCCCGAAATCGACACCGTAAACACGACCGGGGCTCAAGAAAATCACAATGCCACCGTGCAAGGCGCAGTCGTGGCCTCCTACACAATCGGGGCTCTCATCGGGGCTCTTTCCTGTACGGCAGTGGGGGACATCCTCGGTCGCCGGCGAACGATCTTCGTGGGAGCGCTGGTGGCCCTGATCGGGCAGGCCCTGGAGTGCACGGCGTTTGCGCTGTCGCAATTTGTCGTGGGCCGAGTGATCCTCGGTGTGGGCGTGGGCATGCTGAGCGCGACCGTGCCGGTCTGGCAGTCGGAATGCTCGCCTGCGGCGCAGCGTGGACGCAACGTGGTGCTGACGGGCATGTTCATCGCGCTGGGGTTTGCGCTGACGCAGTGGGTCAACTTCGGCTTCTACCACATGCAAACGTCATCGGCGGCCTGGCGCGTCTCGCTGGCCATCCCGTCCATCTTCTCCTTCATCGTCATGGGCAGCATCTTCTTCCTGCCCGAGTCCCCCCGGTGGCTGGTCATGAAGAACCGGCCCGACCTGGCGCAGCGCACGCTGGCCGCCCTGCGCGGCCAGGCGCTCGAGTCCCTCGAGGTGGTCGCCGAGCTGCGCGCCTTCGAGGTCTCCCTCGAGGAGACGTCCAACGGCAACCTGCGGCTGCGCGACATCTTCACGATGGGCGAGGAGAAGCTCTTCTACCGCTTCTGCCTGTGCATCATGCTGCAGTTCTTCCAGCAGATGAGCGGCGGCACGCTCATCTCGGTGTACATCCCGACGATCTTCGAGACCGACCTGGGGCTGGGCGCCAGCCTGGCCAAGATCCTGGCCGCGTGCGCCCTGACCTGGAAGTTCTTGTGCTGCTTCGTCGGGTTCGCCATCATCGACCGCATGGGCCGCCGCACCGCCTTCATGGTCAGCGGCGGCGGCATGTCGCTGTGCATGCTGGCCCTGGCCGTCTCCAACTCCTTCCAGGACAACCACACCGCCTCCATCATCTCCGCGTTTTTTATCTTTTTGTACAACCTCTTCCTGCCCGTCGGCTTCCTGGGCGCCAACTTCCTCTACCCGGCCGAGGTGGCCCCTGCGCGGTTGCGCGTGGCGATGCAGTCGTTCGCCATCGCCAATCAGTGGCTATGGTATGTGCCTTGCTTGCCCCAGTCTGTCATCTACATAGTAGAGTCTAACCCCGTGTAGGATGTTCGTTGTGGCAATGATCACCCCCGTCGCCGTCACCGACATCGGCTACCGCTACTACATCGTCTACACCGTCATCGCGGGCGTCATCCCCCCCGCCATCTACTTCTTCTACCCCGAGACCAAGAACCGGTCGCTCGAGGAGGTGGACGAGATCTTCCGCGACTCGCGGTCCATCTTCGAGGCCGTCGCCATGTCCAAGCGCAGGCCCGTGGGCGATCGGGTCGTCGAGCAGTTCATGGAGAAGGCGACTGTGGAACAGGTGGAGTAGGCGCTGTCGTCTGCAGCATAGAACATAGAGTGAGTTCAAACTCATGGTGAAAATGATGTATGAATGTATGGTCTAGAGTCTGGATGGATAGATTGCGTTTCTGAGAGCTGTTCCTTCTCCTGTGCGCATGAAAACCAAGTAACTTGTGTTGGTTGTAGGATGAGTGCTACCCTTCTACTTGAGGTCTTGTGACTTCGTCCTTTTGGACCTACTGCCGTGTAAGCTATATGGTGCAACTGGGATCTTCCAAAGACTACCCTAGTACTGTACCTACTTCAGTCCAGCATTGGTCACTGATCACCAACGAACAAACAACTTTTCGAGATACATAAAAGCACTGCCCGGCGGTACAGTACACCTCAAGGCTCCCTCGCCCTGTCCTCTAATTTACCCCGCAATATCGCCGCCGCCGCCGCCGCTGCCACTGTTGATCTTCCTATCCCTGCTCACCCTATAAGTACAGTAGACTATACTGTACATATACGTATGTACTTCCTTTGAGACCCCAATCCGACTCCGAGTGGTATCGACACCTTGCAAGTATATTCGCAGATGGAGCAATGTACAGTGCGCAGTACATACGTACATACATCACCCCCCTGCAGAATGGCCAATTACATCATACTACTCCGTACCTTGGCGTGGACTTTTCGCCGCCTCCTCGCGAATGCTGCGTTCATCGCAGCAATGAGTTCACTTGTGTGTGGAATGATTGCACACCACGCCATGATGCAATGATGCAGCTCAACGGGGGTTTTTGTGGGCACTGACCCCGCCCTGCTTCGTTATCAAGAAGAGAAGCATACAATCCCCTGAGCCAAACAAGAAAAGGAGAGGGGTTCGGGAAACGATTACATTGGGTGAATGGAGATACGCTAACAGCTCAATCACGCCGCTTTGATCTCCCACGCAAGTAAGTACATCATTTTTGATTAGCATTGTACCGGTACATATCAACATCAATGATCGGGTGTGAGGGGTTGAAGCTAGGTCAAGGTGTAGCCCCCGTCGACCCGCAGGTCGGCGCCGGTGATGTACCGGGAAGCGTCACTGAGGAGGAAAGTGACGGCGCCCATCAGGTCCTCGGGGGTGCCCATCTTGCCGACGGGGATCAAGGAGATCCACTTGTCGCGGAGGTCGGGGTTCTCGTCGAGGATCTTGCGCGTGCTTGTTTGGAGGGTGTTGTTAGCAAGCAGGCTGAAGCTCAAACAACTGTAGCTGGGGGCGGGAAGCTTACAGGGCCGTCAGCATATACCCCGGGCTGATGCAGTTGACGCGGATGTCGTGGCCGGCCCATTCGACGGCGAGGGAGGCGGCGAGGTGGCGGACGGCGGCCTTGGCGGCGTTGTAGGGCGCCTGGGGCTGGGGCACGTTCACGATCGCCCCGGACATGCTGCCGATCAGCACCATGCTCCCCGCGACCTGCCGCTCCATCAAGTGCTTGGCGACCCCCGTCGCGAACAGGTAGGTGCCGTCGACGTTGACGCCCCACAGCTTCTGCATGCGGTCGTGCGGGTACGAGATCGCGTCGAAGTTCTCCGTGAACCCCGCCGAGGTCACTAGGTGGTCGATCTGGCCGTGCTGCGCGATCACCTCGGCGATGGCGCTGCTCACGGACTCCGGGTCCGAGACGTCCGAGTAGTGCGCCGTCACGTTGGGCATTCTGCGGGATTTTCAATCAGCGTGAGACCCACCGCGTCCAAGGTCGGGGAGCAATTGTGACGTACTGGTCCGCTTCGAGGCCTGGGTTCTCCTTCTGGAACTGTTCCACCAGCTTCTTCGCTTGTTCTTCGGCCTCCTGCTCTGTGATTGACTCCGTCAGTCCCTGATCGATGCCCAACCCAACCGGGGACAAGACCTACTGTTCAGATCGACAATGGCGAGATCCGACCCCGACGCGACAATCGCCTGCGCCATGACCAGCCCCAGCCCGCGCACACCCCCCGTCACCAGCGTCACCTTGTTCTCCAGCGAGAAGTGGGCCAGCGTTCGCTTGAAGTGCATCCCGCCGCGGCCCTGCACCACCGGCGAGCGGGGCATGTGTTCGTCGTCCGGGTATTCGATCTTGACCTTCTCGTCCGTCCGCGCGTACTGGCCTTCCGCCTCCAGCGCGCCCCCCGGTGCCGTGGTGGTGGCCGCCAGGAGGGGGTCTTGCGTGCTCTTGCGGGCGTCCTTGCGGAGCGGAGCTGTGGAGGTGAGGGGGCGGAGGAATGCGGTGGTTGGGGTTGGACGCGGGGATTGGCTGAGTGCCTTTGCGGCTTGCCGGACGACAGCGGGTCTGAACATTGTGAGGGGAGTGATGAGACGCTATATCGATGCGGTCAGTGAAGGTTGTTGGGGGATGAGTAGGTCAAACGGTAGGACGACAGAGGGATTGGCGTGTATTAGTATAAGTATCTAGGGACACTTACAAGTAGGGAGATACTGAGCACAGTGGAGGGAGAAAGAAAGGGTCTGATCAAGGGCGAGGAGATGCAGAGCCTAAAAGGCAAACAAACATGGAGGCAATGAATCCATCGAAGGCAAAACCAGGAGAGGTCAGGTCAGGGTCGGAGCGAATGATAATTCAAAATGTCAAAAACGAATTCAAGGGCTGGGCTGAAAAAGGAACCGGCATTGCCCCAAAGAAGAAAGCAGCCCTCCATTAAGTTATTCCAAAGGGAGTCGATAGATAAAGCTGAGGAGCCGGGGAATGAGTATACGTATACTATACTCCGCCGCGGCGGTTGTTGTTGTTATTGCGGCTGTTGCGGTGTGACCCAGCCGACTGGTTGGGTTGTTTTTCCTCCACAACCCCCCGTTTACCACCTTCTCGCCGCTACAATTCTTCTGGAATATTTCTTTTTTTTTCACAACTCCCAATCGCAGGTGATGTCAGGCGGTGATGAGGCATCGCTGGGCCAGGCCTCAACCGCCATGCAGCGATCGGACCAGGATTGTGCTCTTCGCCTCCGCGTGACTTGACCACAGAGTGGCCTCAGACCGGCCTTCTGGACGATCCCCTGTCGGCTTCGACTAGTCAGAAGTATGGAATCCCCCGGAAGAAACCTAGTCCTTCTTCGTGTCTGACTTGTGACAGAGCCATGACGGATGATTGAGAGCTGTTCTGGGAGCGGTGACAGACAACTTGGAAGAAACTCATATCATCGACATCAACCGACCGACTGCCGGGGGCATCCAATCATCACCAAGGTCTCCGATCTATCCTGTCGATGAATTAAAACGCGCCAAGCGACGACTGCTCAGAAATCCAGACCAAGCTCGGTTCCTTAGCTCCCCCCTCCCCTCCTTCAGCGGTTCATTCTTCATTCACCTGGCCACATGACCCAGCCAGGGTCTCACAGACCGGGCTATCTCTATCTGATCTATATTTATATCCGCTCCAACAACGTCTTCCAGCCACGCCCAGCCCCTTCTCGGTCCTTGTCAACTTACCCATAGCCTCGACCCAGTGGACCCGGTAGATACGGCCGCCACCGTCATCTCATGTCTTAGACTACCCCAGGTTGCAGAACGTCAAGTAGGCTACGCCAACAGCGGAGTTGCCAGATTGATGTAAACCCCCCACCCCTGCGGAGCGCCACCTACCTCCCCCCAACGAGCCCATGAATCTACTCCGTACTGTACACACTGTACTGCAGCTGGCAGCTGTCGTCGCAACCCGCACGTACAGTATAGTACCGTTAGTACGGAGTACATACTGTGATTATCAGCGGCAAGCTGCACGTCCATCCATCCATGCATCCATCCTGACACATTTGCCACTGGCTTGATTACCCCATTCAATCACCAGAAATATCGATCCACCGTCGATGACAACCTGTCAACGAGGTCCGTACTTTTATCAACCCCCATCCCTCCTTTGCACCAGGTATTTGTAAAGGGTCTTATACAGTGAATGGCGGGACCCTCTAATTTCCTGGGTGGGTATCCCGCGCTGATCGGGGTGTGGGGATCGGAATGGGGTCGGTCGGTTGGGCACAAGCCACGAGCGGCGAGCCCCATTCGTATGGATCCCATTTCCCAATCAAAACAGTTTCGAAGGGGGATTTCCAGTATCTATCCCGTATCCCGTACCCAACGCTCTCTTCTCTCTTCTTTGTCGGTATGACAGCGACAAATGCGGGGCTGCTCCCGGCGCCTGCTTAAGGGGAGGCCGTATGCATGAGCTCTGCTGTGGGACGCGTGGTGTACTGCACTGCTTTGTGCTGGGCAGGACTCCGCAGCGGCGGTGTCGCTCTTCGCGTTTACGGGTTGTCAGTGAGAGATTAACAGTGCGTATGAGACCAGATGATCTGTCATTTCCCCCTCTACGGTTAAAGTACCTCCATCAAAGTTGAGAGTATACTACCAGCGGCTCCTGCTCCTAATTCAGACATATCGCAAGCGGTCTACATCGAAGTTTCAGGAA
Organism: Aspergillus aculeatinus CBS 121060; assembly: GCF_003184765.1. Taxonomy (NCBI): domain Eukaryota; kingdom Fungi; phylum Ascomycota; class Eurotiomycetes; order Eurotiales; family Aspergillaceae; genus Aspergillus; species Aspergillus aculeatinus. The sequence goes on from NW_020291506.1 coordinate 308,773, forward strand.
TAAGTTTAGGCTCCGTCCATCCTCCGCTCCCACCAACGTCGCCTTGTGCTGCAACACCCCCAAATTACGGAGAGCTGGTGCTTCAAGTTGAGCTTACCAAGAACAAGGGATTGCATTTATAAGTTGAATGACGCTCCAAAATAAACACCGAATACACGACAGAAATTGCCCGCGAGACCGCTCAGTTGTCACATACATCGACCCTCACCGGTTGACCTGGGTCATGTCTACATTTTCTACTCCGTAGGCGCAAAACTGTCGCTCGAGATCCATATTTCTCTGCTTCACTCACCGCCGCTCTCCTCTGCGAACTCGACCAGCGGTGTCCCGCTTTTGCATTGATCCTGCAAGGTACCTGTTAGTCATCTGACTGCAGCTGTGTTCCCTGGCAAAGCGAAACAAAACAATGAAAAAGGTTGCGAGTGGGGAATAGAGCTCCGGCGACGGTGTAGTCATCCGGAGAGCACGGTCACACAACCCCACCAACGTAGAGAAATGGACGAGGACAAGCCCCAGACAATTCCAGTCTAGTAAATCGAGAACAATCCGGCTAGAAGGTTCGAGATTCTCATCCTGTCCAAACCCCTGGAAGATCGCCCAGAGCAGGCGAGATGGCAAGACGAAACAGTAATCGGGCAGGGATATAGATAGCAAAGCTCTGACTTACTCCTTTCTGATGGACCACTTTGGCAATGACACCCTTATGTGGGCTGCGGATGACCGTCTCCATCTTCATGCTCTCGATCACCACAAGCGGCTGATCCTTTTCGACCGTGTCGCCGGCGGCCACCTCCACGCGCAGCACTTTGCATGGCATCGGTGCGAGAACGCTGTTCTTGACGTCCTTCATGCCCAATGCTTTCTCCATCCATTTGGCCGGTGGGATGGTCAGGCGGTATTGCGTGCCCTTCTGGAAGGCAATGATTGTGTCCGCGTCGCGAATGACCGTGGTGTCGAGGCGGGTGTGGGGGAAGAAGGAGGTGATGATGTTAGAGTTCGAGTTGTCGTGGCTGACGACCTGTTCGAACACCACGCCTTGTACGGTGACGTTGTATGTATTGTCGCCGGTTTGCTGGATGCGGACCTCGTGTCGCATGTCATCCTTAGCGCCCGGTGTCAGGTCTGCAAAGGATATCTGATGCGCCTGGTAGCCGGGGCTAAAGCCAATCCCTGAGCCCTCGAAGCTAGCCTGCACGCGAGACGCAAGGCTGGCATCCCGTTGCAGACAGGCCAGTGCCACCTGGGCCAGCACCTCAGGATCAATGGTCTTCGCCGGAAACAATTCCGCGCGGTGCTTATCGATGTATCCAGTCTCCACGTCCCCAGAGATAAAATCAGAGCTGCGGCAGATGGTCTTCAAGAATTCGATGTTGGTGATCGGCCCCGCGATCTCGTACTCTTCCAGCGCCGCGGCGAGTTTGCGAATGGCTTCCTCTCGTGTGGCGCCTCGCACGATGAGCTTAGCGATCATCGGGTCGTAGTGGGCGGATACTTCGTCGCCTGCGACAAAGCCTGCGTCGATGCGGACATCCTCGGTCGGGGCGGGCGTGCGGACGTGCAGGAGGGTGCCAGAGTCTGGGATGAAGCCCTGATCGGGGTTCTCGGCGTAGATGCGAGCTTCGATCGCGTGCCCACTGGTAGCCATGTAAGCCTCCACCTCGTCCTGGGTCAATGGCAATGGAGCGCCTTCGGCGACCTTGATCTGCCAATGCACCAGGTCCTGGCCGGTCACCATCTCCGTGACAGGGTGTTCAACCTGCAGTCTGGTGTTCATCTCCATGAAGAAGAACTCGCCGCTGTCGTTGTCAAATATGAACTCGACCGTGCCCGCGCCCTCATAGCCCACCGCCAGTGCGGCTGATCTAGCCTTCGCCCAGATGTCTTTCCTGGTCGCATCCGGGAGATGGGGAGCAGGGGACTCTTCCAGGATCTTCTGGTGTCGCCGCTGGATGCTGCAGTCGCGCTCTCCCAGGGCCACGCAGTTTCCATGCTTGTCGGCGAAGACTTGAACTTCGATGTGACGCGGTGTGGTGATGTACTTCTCCACGAGAACGTGATCATCCCCGAAGGAGCTCATGGCCTCCGACTTGGCGGACTGGAGCTGGGCCTGGAAATCGGCTTTGGAGTGTGCGATGCGCATGCCCTTGCCGCCTCCGCCTTTGACTGCTTTGATCAGAACGGGGTACTTGATTCTGTCGGCCTCTGCCTCGAGGAATTCGGCGTCTTGGTTTTCACCATGGTAGCCGGGCACGCACGGGACACCCGCAGCGGTCATGATATTTTTGGACTGGCTGCTTAGAGTCAGTTCTGTAGTAAGGTGGAAGTGCATCAGTCAGCCTACCTCTTATCACCCATATCCTCGATCGCTTTCCATGGCGGACCAATGAAGACCAGCCCAGCTTCTGTGCATTTCCTTGCAAAAGCAGAGTTCTCACTCAACTAGATGCTATGAGCTTTCAGGTGCACATGGGCCCAGTACCAGGCAGTCACTCACAAAACCATATCCCGGGTGTATCCCTTGACAGCCCTCCCTCTTCGCAATCTCGATAATCCGGTCCCCGTCCAGGTAAGCCGAAACCGACCCGAGGTTATAGGCGAAGGGCGAGCTCAAGGCATGTTGAGCTTTGCTGTCCGGATCTGTGTATAGCGTCGTCACCCGGATACCATGCTGGGCGGCCGTGCGTCCGACTCGTCTATTTGGTGGTCAGGTCAGTCACCGCAAAGCTTAGATCAGCAACGGAAAAGCACACACAGTGCAATCTCTCCTCGATTCGCGATCAGGATCGAATCCAAGGACTTTTGGGTGGTAGCCGCATCGGCGGAGAGGGTGGAAGCTGCTCTTCTGGCTCTACGAACCGCCGTCGGCCCTAGGCGGGATGTAGTGCGGAGAAGCGCTGAGAGGGTCATCACGAATGACCAGAATAGAGGTTCGCAGGGGATCAGTCAACAAAGCTCCAGGATGCTCGTAGATAGTCGCATATTCTTGCTGTAATGTAAGAACAAGATTCCGGATCTGGAATCAATCACATCGGTAAGTTGAGCACCGGCGAGCAGCACCCCCGGTTCTTGTAGATGCAACCTCTCCCCCCAGCTTGTTGGAGCGGAGACCCCCTTGGGCCGACGCAAAGCGACGGCTGCGGGGAAGCCCGCTGCACGTGACCGTGGACTCCACCGGCCGGGTTTTTTTCGAAGACTGAAAGAAACGAAACCGGGTCAGCAGCCATTGCATCAGAGTCAGCCGTCAGTCGTCAGTCGTCAGTCGTCAGTGTCTGTCTGCCTGCCTGCCTTCCCTCTCCCTCTCTCTCCATTCGCGATCGACACTTCGGTCGCTAACTAGCCTCCTTTGTTGTCTCTGCACGCGCTCTTTCTCTTTGGTTCATATCTCTGTTTATCCCATTCATTTTTTTTTTTACTTGATCAGTATATACACAACACGAGAACAAACCAACCAACACCAAGTACTGAAAATCTGACGCGCAACTTTTCCTTCTTTTATCACCCTCACTTTCAATTCACCACCACTGACACCTTTGCGGCTGCAAAAAAAAAACCTCCGATTACACAACATCATCCCTCACTTCCAACCTACACACGACACCTATACCTTTAAAACACATTCCCAAAAGAAAAAGGAGACCGAGACAATGTCCGACGACGAAGACTATTACGACGAATACGACGAGGATATCTTCTGGGTGGAGGAACCCGATCCCACCATTGCTGTACGTACTGTCAAACCCACCTAACTTGCCTGAGACATTGACCCAGAATCGCATCTTACACCCCAATCAACCTCCTCTTAACACACTCTCAATTCCGTCCCCCTCACTGACAATACCTGCCACAAAAAAAAAGGACGACCTAGCAGCAACCTCCACCAACGACGCTATCTTCTACGACCACCCCGCCCTCGAAGTCGAAGACTACTTCTCCGACTGGGACGATCTGTCGGATGACTACTACGACGAGGATCCGACCGCCGTGCGCCGCGCCCGCGCCTTGGGCCTGTTACCTGCCGGCGGCGGCGACGGCGGCCATCATGACCAGCAGCAGCACGGCCAGCACAGCCACCCTCCCCGCGCTGCTGCTGTGACCAAACACCCACGTAAACCAAAACCGGCTGCCAAAAGAACCCCGTTCTTCGATCTCGGCGCGTTCCAGAGTGTGGTCTGGAAATCTCCGCATCAGGAGAAGGAACAACAATCGGTGGTCGCGTTGCATGAACCCGGCGAGGGGGAGAAGGTGGCGCTGCTGAAGAATTGGCGCGAGGTGTTTCGGAGTGCCAATCCTAGGATGACCGCCGCCGTGGGCGTGGTGGCGGGGGCCGGGGCTGGGAGGAAGCCTGCGCCGATTCAGCAGCAGCAGCAGCAACAGCAGGGGTTGTGTTTGAGGGGTAGTAGTGCGGGGGCGGAGGGGAGGGGGGATGCGGAGAGTCGGGAGGTGGATGGTGTTGTTGCTGCTACGATGGAGGAGGTTGGGGATGATACAGGGAAAGGTGTGGGTAAGGGTGGTGTGGTTAATGGGGAGGGGTTTGTCGCGGCGGGCTTGGTCATCAATGGTGGTGAGGTTGGGGATGGAGGTTCTTTCGAAGGAGGGGATCCTAAAGCTGAAGCTGCCGCCGCCACCAACGGGGTGGTGGTAAATGAGGAGACGGCGGATGGGTCCTCGCTCGATGAGTCGGTCGCGAAACCGACAGCGCCCCGGTCCAGGAAGCGCAAGGCCGATGATGCGGTCGACGATATCCCGCAAACTGCAGCAAAGACCCGGGCCAAGAGGGTCGCGTCCTCCACGAAAGCCGGAAAGGCTAACAGCAGTAAAGATGTCCCCGTCCCCGTACCTGCTGCTGCTGCTGCTGCTGCACCGTCGGCCCCTGTGCGCAGATCAGCGAGGAATAAATAACGGAACGCAATCCATCGCGAATGAGCGTTATGACGTTATGACTTTCTTGATATTTGTGCAGTTTATACAGATTTGTTGAACCCGACATACTAATTAATCTCTGGTTCTATGCGTACTCCTTGTTGAATGCCCGTCCTATCACCATCCGCCGAATCTCGCTCGTTCCCGCCCCGATCTCGTACAACTTCGCATCTCGTAGCAGCCTCCCCGCCGGAATCTCGTTGATGTATCCGTTGCCTCCCATGAGCTGGATGGCATCGAGCGCGCATTCTGTCGCTCGTTCCGCAGCATAGAGGATCGCCCCGGCGCAGTCCTGGGTGCGGATTATGGCTCCGGACGGAGAACCAGCCGAGTTATCGATCTGCCGGGCAGTCGCGTAGGTGTAGGCCCGCGATGCCGCCAGTTTGGTGTGCATGTCGGCGAGCTTGCCTTGGATCAGCTGATTGTGAGCGATCGGCGTCCCAAACTGTTTGCGGACGTGCGTATAGGGCAGCACGAGATCCAGCGCAGCCTGCATGATTCTGTAAATTCGTTAGCTCCGGGACATACTCAGTCTTCTCGTCCCCCTTCACAGCCAGTCAAGTCAATGCCGGACAGACAAAACCTACCCCAGAGGACCCGCACTGAGCACCAGGCGCTCCAGATCCAACCCCTCCATCAACACCTTCACGCCACGATTCACCTCGCCGAGAACATTCTTCGTCGGGACGAAGACATCTTCAAAGACAAGCTCTCCAGTGTTCGAGCCACGCATGCCCAGTTTGTCAAGCTTCCGGGCGCAGGAGAAGCCCTGAAACTCCTTCTCGACCACAAACGCGGTGATACCCTTGGACCCGTTCTCCGGCTCCGTTTTGGCATAGACCACCACGTAGTCTGCATCTGGGCCCTGCGCATTCGGTCAGCGTGTACTTAGAGCGGCCAGCCCGGTTCGAGCGAGGATCTCTCACGTTCGTAATCCACATCTTCGTTCCGTTCAACACCCAGCCCCCGTCTACGGCCTTCGCCGTTGTCTTCATACTCACGACATCGGACCCGGCCGAGTGCTCCGACATGGCTAGCGCACCGACTTTATCTCCCGAGAGAAGCCCGGGGAGGAATCGTTCTTTCTGGTCGGCGTTCCCGTTCAAGGAGAGTTGGTTGACGCAGAGTTGGGAATGGGCGGCGTATGAGAGAGCGATGCTTCCTGCTCGTACATCCATGGGTCAGAATCACTGCGTTTCCCGCCCAGCCAGATGGAGAGACAAAGGGAAAGAAAGTTGGGCATACCAGAGGCACGACTGATCTCCTCCATGACTATGCAGTGGGCCTGGTAGCCCATCCCGAGACCGCCATACTCCTCGTTCGCGGTGATGCCCAAGAATCTGGTTCATAGATGGAGCGAGTCAGCAACGACGCTTCTGCAATGGACGATGCATAAGTTAGAGACGACGGCCATACCCGGCATCGCCAAACTTCTTCCACATCTCCGCCGGGAACTCATTCTGGGCGTCGGTCCGCGCGGCCAGCTCCTCGGGAATCTCGCGCCCTTGATTCCGCGATTGATGGTTAGTAAAGGTGTGCCTTGTCCTCCAGCTATGGTACCGGGCCTACTTACGGGTGAACTCTTGGACTCGTTCTCGTAGCTCGAGCAAGTCGTCTTCCGTTGGAGGAACGAAGTCCTTCGGGTGCTTGGTTGCTAGGGTGCGTAGTGCGGGGGGCTGGATGAGGGGATGATGGATTCGTCTGGTTAGAGTCCGGGGACAGGAAGACCGGAGAAGACTGGGGAATCGGGGAAGGGCAGCCATGGTAAGATCAATTGTGTCTCGGTGGTTATTTATGGAATAGATCCTCGTTGAGAGGTAACAGGCTTGATGATTTATACCCTCAAGGGAGAATGAATAGAGAGGGGAGAGCGGCGTGTCGATGTCACGGCGGCTAAACACGGCAAACAGCGCTATGCTTCTCCGCATGTCACCTGCTCCTCCTCTCCTCCCCTTCCTTTCGCCGACTCCTCTTTTCTCCTCCCCTTCCTCCTTCGGTTTCTCCACTCCACAGAGATAAAGAGCACACAGTATCTGCTATTCATCATCTGGTTCTTGCACAGGTTCTTGCACAGAATCATGCAATAGTGCGGTCTAGTAGTCGTCTACCAGTTGGCGTTCCTTGATCCCCGGCATCCGCACCCTTCGTCTTCCCCAGCTTTTGCCCACTCCCTCCCCGCAATGCGCGCTCCGTCTCCGCTTCTGCGGAGCCTGAGACCCAACACTGTCGCCCTTCCATATCGACGATTTGCACTGCGTCCATCCACAACCATAACCTCCCCTCGAATACTCTCAAGATCAATTGCCAACTACACACACCCCCATCATGCATCTGCCATATCCGTCCTCCCCACCGCCGTCGATACTACATCGTCCGAATTCCAGGAAAACGCCCAACAGATGCAAGAACTCCTGAATCAGATGGCCAGTCTCCACGGCACAATCTCGCAAGGCGGTCCTGAAAAGGCCAAGGACAAACACCTGGCCAGAGGCAAGATGCTTCCTCGGGACCGGGTCAGCGCCCTCATTGACCCGGGCACGTCGTTCCTCGAGCTCTCGCCGCTCGCCGGCCACGAGGTCTATGGAGAGGATGTGCCCGCCGGGGGAATCATCACGGGCATCGGAACGGTGGAGGGGGTGAACTGCATGATTGTCGCCAACGACAGCACGGTCAAGGGCGGCACCTACTACCCTATTACCGTGAAGAAGCATCTCCGGGCGCAGGCCATCGCGCAGGAGAACAAACTGCCGTGCATCTACCTGGTCGACTCGGGCGGTGCCAACCTGCCGCACCAGGCGGACGTCTTCCCGGACCGCGACCACTTCGGCCGCATTTTCTTCAACCAGGCCCGGATGAGCTCGCTGGGGATCCCGCAGATCGCCGTGGTCATGGGCCCCTGCACGGCCGGCGGCGCCTACGTGCCCGCCATGAGCGACGAGACGATCATCGTCGAGAATCAGGGCACTATCTTCCTGGCTGGCCCACCGCTGGTCAAGGCCGCGACGGGCGAGGTCGTCTCCGCCGAGGATCTGGGCGGCGGGCACCTCCACAGCACGATCTCAGGGGTCACGGACTACCTCGCCGTCGACGACGCCCACGCCATCGTTCTGGCGCGACGGTCCGTCTCTAACCTGAACTATCCGCAAACGAACCTACCCTCCACATCCAACACAGCAGCAGCGACGACGACAACAACAACAACACCCATCAAAGAACCCCTCTACGACCCCAGCGAGCTCAACGGCATCGTGGGCACCAACCTCCGCCGCCAGATCCCCGCCCACGAGGTCATCGCCCGCATCGTCGACGGCAGCGAGTTCGCCGAGTTCAAGCGCGACTACGGCACCACACTCGTGACGGGCTTCGCGCGCATCTACGGCCACCAGGTGGGCATCGTCGCCAACAACGGCATCCTCTTCTCCGAGTCCTCCCTGAAGGGGGCGCACTTCATCGAGCTCTGCGCCCAGCGCGGCATCCCCCTGGTCTTCCTGCAGAACATCTCGGGCTTCATGGTCGGCGCCGACGCCGAGAAAGGCGGGATCGCGAAGAACGGCGCCAAACTGGTGACGGCCGTCGCGTGTGCCGACGTGCCCAAGTTCACCGTGGTGTTTGGCTCCAGTGCCGGCGCCGGGAACTACGGCATGTGGTGAGTTCCCCTCCCCCCCCCCCCCTTTTTGGTAACATAAAACTAAGACTGATTGACAATCCCCCAGCGGCCGCGCCTACTCCCCAAGATTCCTGTTCATGTGGCCCAATGCCAAGATCGGGGTCATGGGCTCCGAGCAACTGTCCGCGGTGATGGAGGCCGTGGGCCGCACCGCCGACCCGGACCTGAAGGCCCGCATCGACCGCGAATCCGAGGCGGTGTTCTCGTCGGCGCGCCTCTGGGACGACGGGGTGATTCCGCCCGCGCAGACCCGCCAGTTCCTGGGGTTGGGGCTGGCGGCCGCCGTCGGGGGCAAGGTCGATGCCGATGTGCGGACGCGGTTTGGGGTGTTCCGGATGTAGTCCCATAGTCACATACAAGACACACATCTTAAGTAAACATCAACATCGACGTATGAAATCAACTAGCCTTGAAGTTCAAACCTCTGGCCCTGTCCCCTTCCCTCTTCGGTGTTGTACCGCTTATGCTGGATTACTCCCCCGGTATGAGCCAGTCTCCCCTCCCCAACGGGGAGGTATCGTATATCCTTCAAGTATCCACCCATCCGATAGATAGGGGTTCATCACTGCAACCAACCAACCAACCCCCTTGCGCTTCGATACAGTGCAACACCTCCCTAGTCACCCACAGCCCGGCCCGAGTCCCTTTTGACAGCGTCAAATACCCGCGGCGATGACATCACCGCTGGTTGTGTAGTGTAATGGTTAGCACCCGGGATTTTGATTCCCGTAATCCCGGTTCGATCCCGGGCATGACCTATGCTGCTATTGTCGTTCCAGTTACGTGATTTGCGTTCCTGTTTTGCCTTTCGTTTCTCCTTGGAACATTTACTTAGCACTGCATTTCTCTTCTGGTTCTGCTTTTGTTTTTGGTTGCTCCTCTGGCATGGGTGGGTGAGTTGAGTTGAGTGAGTGAGTGGGGTTGTCTGGATGACATAGGGGTTTGTTTTACCCCAAGTCGCAATGGATGACTTGACTTGACTCGACTGTGGTTCTGTTATGCTTCTGAGGTACCGGCGGGAATGCATGCGACGTACAGCACTCGTTGGGGCCGGGGGTGGAGGTTCACCATCGAGGGATCAGAGGAGTCTAGACTTCAGGTTGCTTCTACCCGGAATGGTAGCGAGTATAATTCCCGTCTAGTTCAGCCGAGGATGCTTTCTCTGGGACGAGATCACTTCGTTACCAGCTGGGTATCGTCCACAGCCATCAGCGATACCAACCCACGAGATTGACCGGCCGAACCGTCATAGGGATTGGAGAAGAGCAAAGGCTTCTGTCCGCAGGGCGATGTAAGTACTCCGTATCTGGCTCGTCTATCTATGCCGGCATATAGAGCTACCCACGTAGGGCACACCGAAAACAACACCTGCCGGGAACAAAGATCAATGGCTCACAGCAGGGCTGCTGTTAATTTCTGCGTCTTTCGATTCTCGCGACATATGCAATCTATCATCCAACCTTTTTCTGTTTCAAACAAAACTGTGTTTATAACCATACACCAGACAATGATACCATGCGGTAGGATGGCAACTAGATCAGGAGACCAACTATACACTTTCCCTTTTCCATCGCAACAAAAAAAAACGATCGGGCTATAAATCACATATATCTATCGTGGGAACACATTGACAGCGTATGATGAAACATGGGGTCTGAGATTCAACATTAAACAAGGATTGTAGACGGAAAGGGGTATGTGCAGCCAAAAAAAAAAAAGAGAGAAAGCCAAGAAATGAAAAATAGATCTTGCGGACAAGCAAATGATTTGCTCGCTTGCATTTTGAAAGTTTGTTGCTTCACTTCGTCCCGATATAAATCGATCATAAGATCACGCAAGGGCCCTTCCGCCGCTTCTTATCCTTCTTTTTCTCACCCCGATTGGGGTTCTCCCGTTTGCGGGAGGAGTCATCGCTCTTCGAGTTGCCTTGCAGGTCCTTCCGGATGATCTGCCGGCAGAGGTCAATGAAGACCTCGTTGACGTTGGCTCGTCGACGAGCCGAGGTTTCGTAGTAGGGGGCGTTGCCCCAGCTCTGGGAGAGAGCAAACGCGCGGGCGCGTGGCACCGCGCGGTCTTCCTCAAGGTCGGATTTGTTGCCCACAATGACAATAGGCACTTTCTCATCCTCCTTGATGCGGATAATCTGTTCTCGTAACTCGGATAGTTCGTTCAAGGACGACATGCTCGTGATGGAAAATACGAGCAGAAACCCCTGTCCTTGCTTCATGTATAGCTCTCTGCAGAGTGCGCTGTCAGTTGCGAGATCGGATGAAAGGGAATGCTGGTGATCATCTTGCGATTGCGCGATTGCGTGATCGTAGGAACCTGTGATGCTGGAGGGTGGGCGCAATGTTTACCTCATGGCCGCTGTAGATTGGTTAGATGAGAGGAAGCTCCATCGAGGGATCATTCACTTACTGAACTGTTCTGTTCCTGCAGTGTCCAGTCTGCACATGTCACTCAAGTCAGTTCCCTTGGTCCATCATGGATTGGCCCAGCGTCTAGGATCCCGAATTTCAGACTGTGGGAGGAAACATACATTTCCAGAATACATTGTCGGCCCTACTGCGGGTAAGTGGCTGAACATGTCTTGGGGGGAAGTGGTGTCACTTACGTCTACCTCGATCTGTTTTCGGTAGGAGTCCTCGATTGTCGGGTCGTAGCTCTCAATCCACACATTTTGCACGAATTGAGCTGCCTGGCGTCAGCACGAATACAAGTCAGACGGAGTAGTGCCCTCGTCTAGACATACCCGTAAGACAGCTCTTGCCCACACCTCCTGTTGCGCCGACGAGAATCGCCCGTCGTCAGTGGTGAATCTTTCCCGATCCCAGGAGGAGAGTATGTGCCTACCAGCGCCTAGAACGACGATATGATACTCCCGTCTGTAGTCGGAAAGCGAGCGATCAGCAATCTCCGCCGAGTAGATGTGTCCGAGAGCATGATGCGCAAGTCGGGGGACTTACTGTGGCCGCATTGAGACGATTGGCTATAGCTTCGCGATTATAGTGATGTTTGGGGCTGGGTATGAAGGTGTGAAAGACGAGTCAGGCTCCGACAAAAGTATCGATGTCGATTGTGTTGTCTGACCTGGGAGGGGGCCGAATCTGCGGTCGAGACGGGAACGCTGCCGAATGCGACAATTGAGAAAAGGTTGGCCGAGGGAGGAGGGAGGAGGAGTAGCCCTGAGGAGGAGGAGGGAGGGGGAGGGCAAAACAGGCTTTGTCGATGTTTGTCTGTATCAATCCGCACCAATCAATCAAAGGATGGATGGGAGGGGGAAGGGAATGATCGGAGGTGAAGAATGAATTGATTCCCTTTCGGAGGGTTGGAGGCGGGGGAGTCGGGAGGAGTGCTGGGAGAGCAAGGGCAACATCCACACGCGATCCGTTACATCGGTCTTAATGCCAATCGATTCCCAACCAATTCCGCGGGAGCTGGCAGGCGGAAAGCGTCGGACAAGCTGGACACAAGAGAGGTCTGGTGAAGCAAGGTGTGGGAAGGAGGGAAGTTGAGTTGGGGGTGGTGAGAGGAGAGTCGGAATAAAGGAGAACGATGGTGGTTCGAGATGTCGAGGCGGCGAGTTTTTGGAAGTGGGTGGGAAGGTGGGATTGGTTTGGTTTGGAAGGAGGAGGAGGAGGAGGAGAAGACAAGAGAGAGAGGGAGGGGAATTTCGTGTTTCTGACCACCACCACTACCACTACCACTGGTGCCGGAGACTAACTAGAAAATAATTAAAACTAACAACAAGCGTGAGCAAAGTACTCCGTAGAGCAGAGGAGCAACAAGAAGCGTCCAAGACGTGAGCAAGAGCCAGACAAGAGGCAGAGGCAGAGACAGAGGCAGAGACAGCCAGCCAAGCCCAGTCCACCGAGAAAGTGGGTTGGATTGTGGTTCGGCTTTGTGTGGGGAGGAAGAGAGGAAGAAATGCATGGGATTGCGATAACAGGCCGATTGATCAATGTCGGAGCACACATGCGCACATACACGGACTGAATTCACGCACCTTTCTGACCTTCGGTCGTTCTCTGACCCTGTCTTATACTAATGTTCTTCTGTTTTCTTTTCGATGTCTTTGATGGGCGCACCCGCTGAGGAACAAGAGCCCCCGGAAGTTCGTTCGTTCGTTCGTTTCGGCGGCGGTGAGGATGGCAAGCGATGTTGTGGTGGTCCAGGAAAAAAACCTTAAACAATCAATGATTAGACTAGCATTGCTTGAAGCTTCTCTCCATCCCGTCCGGAATGCATTCCCCCAAACTCAATCCGGCATAACAAGGAACAAGAGGGTGTGAGAGAGGGTGTGGAAGAGTGAGCGCGAGTCTGAGGTCAGATCGTCTCTTGTGTAATTCCGAGGGTGGAGTGGACAGTACATCGAGTAACTACCTAGTAGTAGCTACCGTACTCTTCCTCCGAGAAAGGGGGGAAGCCAACATGGTTTAGCCAGAGAATAATTGAATCAGCCGTCCTGTCCTGCTCCTATGCATGCGTCCGACTTCTGGAAGATCATTCTTCGGGCTCGAAGGACGTCTGCATTGTTGGAGGGGAGACTGGAGAGGAGAAGAGGAGGAAGGACAGGGTAGCCATTGACGAGGATGAATAGACAACAAGCAACTGAGCATTCAACAATCACAATCACTTACCTGAGCTTTCTCTTGCGCCAGGATCACCTTATAAGTTAGCGACTGTACGTACCTGCTTACTTTTGAAATTTGGCAATTCAGATAAACAGACACCCAGACGGGGTGGTTGTTGGACAATATAATCCTCCGGATGGCAAGGTACAGTACAACCAGACACTCAAGAGAAAAGTACAAGTGCCGAGTGTACAAAAGTCCCCCAGACCACCACCCTCAAGATCAATCAATCATCAACAATCATCAACCCTGGGCACCTCCATCCATTACCTTGTATCATGGATCTATTTGCCTCTTTCCCGATACGGCCCATCTATGCTAACCCCTCGTTTCAACGTCATCATCACCAACCAAGACTGCATGCATCCCTCATCCTCGATCATTCCCATCTATCAAATCTAACATTCACATCCCTCCCTCTATTGCCTCCGGTCTCCATTCTCCCTTCCGACCCTTCCACTTCCACTTCCACTTCCACTTCCCACTCCCCAAAAATCCACCAAACCTCTACTCCGTACCACCTTCTCCAACCCACCCCAGATAAACAAGACAGAACCCGAAGTAAGTTACACTCCACTCCACCAAAGAAAACCCACCGAACCCGAGCGACCAGCAATTCCGGAAAGTACTGAAACTGTCAGGGACGGATCAAATCCTTCAAGTTCTCTTCATCCTGCAGGGTACTTTCACCTCACTGGCTCGATGTCCCCCCTCGCCCCCAAAAGAGTCAAGCCGCACGCAAAGTACGCACGGGAGAGGAAGAAACAGAGAGAACCGCCATGCCATTCGAAGTACCGAGGTGTGTGTGTGTGTGTGTGTGTGTGTGTGTGGCGGGTGGATGTATCCGAGTCGAGATTCGATGTATCACACCGACAAGTAACTCATGAGGTGAGGTACGGTAAGGTACTCCGTAGGGTTTACTTAATTCGTATGCTATGTACGGAGTAATATGTGTACAGCTATGACCTGTACTCGGAAAGAGGCTCGTAGCTTGATGAAGCTCCCGCCTCGTCATCGGGATCGTGATTGTTTCAATGCGTCTCTGCCCTCGGTGAGTTATTGAAGAGGGAAGGTGACATGACTTGCATTTTTGCATCGCATCGCATCGGCCAGATGTTGACGTGACGTGACGTGACGTGACGTGGGCGCTCAGTGTCAGGCGGTGGACATCTACTTCTACTTCGGTACTTGTATGTGTGTGTGTGTGTGTGTGTGTGTGTGTATTGCCAGGTGTACTGTACACTCGCCAAGGCTGCGCTGGGCTGCTTGTCATGCCAGAAGTGAAATGCATCGGATGTACGGAGTACGTACATTGTTTGCCGCAAACAATCTTCGCGGCGTGTACTCCGTGCACACACCGAAGAGAAGGTGTCGGCCGAATACACTCTTAGCGAAACCACTGTATCAGGCTACATGCACGAACACGCCATCCACGCCCTAGCGGAAGGGAAAACAACAGCCCGTCAAGCCAAATTCGCGAAAATACTATGCATCTATACATGTATGTATCTTCAATGCTCTGCATCCACAGCCAATTGGATGCAAGCCGCTGCAAAGGGGGTTATGTACTAGCGTTTTCAGGGGGTCACGGCTTCTGAGAGAGACGTCCTCGTTTATAGTGTATTCTAAAGCCGTAGAGCAAATCCTATCGAGCTGTCAAGCCTGTACCCTAGTTTATATGTACATACATGCGCACCCCTCTCTCCCGTCTAAATGTGACCCTGCCTGATCGAGTCAAAGCTGCAACGGAACAGGCATATCACAAAACCTTAGTAGTCGGATCCTGCCACCTCCTTGACGCCATTGACTTGTTCCTTCCCCTTGCGGCTGTACTTGTCCAGTGCGTCAAACACATGGCTGAACACTCGTCGGTTCACATCATGGGCCCATAGGAAGTCCAGATGCTCGTACTCCGGGATCTCCTTGGCCACGGTCCCGCTGGGTAGCTCGGATAGCATGACGTTGATGTCGACCAGGCTGTCACTTCCGCCGTACAGCAGGACGATAGGGGTTTTGATGTTCTTGGTCGGGTACTTGGCCGGCTTGTAGAAACGCTCGCTGGCCACAATACTCAGCGGAGCGTGGATCTCATCGTCGTAGAACTGGAAGTTCCGGTGTCGGATGATCTGAAACCAGTGCACCACCGACTTGGTGCTTGTAAAAGAGAACAGGTGCAGGTACCCCGCGAGCTTCTGCCAGCGACTGATATTCTTGCATCTCCAGTTGAAGAGGCCGCGGAGTGACGTGTCAATGATCCAAACGAAAATCGGGGGGTAAAGAATGGTCTGCCACATAGTAGTGGAGCTGAGGATGCTGCGTCTGCCGAACAGGAGGAACAGGAAGTTAGGCGAGGCCTTCATCAACGAGTCTACTACGTGGTTCGGCAGACCTGTTGGGGCCATCGCGGGCGCGAGAGCCACGAAGACATCAATCTTCTGATTCAGGAGCGGATGGATGGAGAGAGTCGCGAAGGCCTGCGCCGTGCCTTGCGAGAAACCAACATATGACAAGGAGGGCTGCTCCGTCACGTCAAGAATGTATCGGATGCTGTCGGGGATATCATGAAAGGAGAATTGGTCGATGGAGAAGTCCCAGAACTCGTTCGTCAACGGAGAGTGCTTGATGGACTTCTTGGAGTACTTGTTGCCGCGATTATTCCCAAGCCACACATCGTAGCCGCGCTCTACCAGTTGAAAAGGCAGGCATCGCTGTTCCTCGGACAGGCAGACCCAAACCTCACTGCACATCATCAGCCCATGGTGAAGGTAGACAACCTTCTTCTTGATGCTTCCTTCACCCTGGTTGATCCGTTTCCCTTCCTCGCCCTTGCGAGAGGAGAGGCGGTGGAGGCCGAGCAAGTAGCCGTCTCCAGTCTGAACGATGTGCTCCTCCGCCTGGTATCCAAACAAAGCGCAAATGTCCGTGAAATCGGACGCCTGCGCCACGGCCGCAGCGACCTTCTCTTCATTCTCACGCTCATCGAGCTCCTCCCCGGGAGGAATCAGGAGGTTGAAGATTGTCTTCGAACGATCGTAGCAGAACCGAATGACAGGTTCAGCTGTATCCAGTCAGTGCCCGACCCTTGGCAAAACGACATCAATCCGGGTGTACTTACGCAGACAAAAAGTGATAATATGTATGACCCATTCCAGCAACACCAAGATCAGCGACCCAAACAGCGCCAAATACTCAAACCAAAACAGCCTCCCAATAACCGGTACACGCGCCATGATCGCAGCCCAAGTTTCACCGCACTGTAGGGCAAATGAACAGAAGATAGAAAGAGAGGCTCAATGAGTTGGCGGATTATCGTAGCTCATAGCGCGTCGAATCAAGAGTCTCATCGTTGAGTGAAGGCAGCAAGGCAAGGATACAACCCGCCTCCTAGAAAAGGGGAGTTTCAATCACAGGGTCCGTTCATCTTCCCAGACGTCATGCTGGAGGGGGTGGCAGGCGGCCGCTTCTTCATGTGATGCTTACCTAATCCGGGGGAGAGACGAGGGCACTCCGAGCCGTCGAAATTGCCGGCCGCAGATGATCATCAGATTGCTGCCCGTTCTTTGGTTGCCGTGACTGAATACCTTCTTGTTCGAGCAGTCGGGCAAACTCAATCCACGATGCCGGCTTCCTGTCAGGATATCAGTGAGTCACTCTCTCCTCAAACTGTTCCCCCAATTCCTCTCGCGGCGGGAGTTTGTAGCGACTTGCGCGCGATCCAGCATTCGTGGTCGGAGATAGAGGACAACCTCGAGATAGCCCTCATACCATTGTCACCCACTCTTCTGACCGACCTTCCTCTCGCGGAAACAGGGAACGCACTGGCGCAATGCCTCCAGGAATCCGACTGCATCATGGTCCAGCGACACAGCCCGCGGGAGTGTCTCAGTGACCCTCACGTCGACCAGCTTCCGATGCGATGCCAGCAGCTGCGGAAGGGCTTCAGCGAGTGCAAGTGAGTAAACTCCCAACCCACCGAGGATCGATTCCACCCACCCATTTCCTTAAATCTGGCCTACACAAGCTAACACCCAATCCCCCTTCCGCCACACAAAAACAGACGCGGCTTGATCGACATGCGCAAACGATTCCGCGGGAACCAGCCCATTTCGGTATCGACGGAACTCGAGGGCGGAAGCTCCAACAAGTCCCAGCAATTGTATGCTGGCAAGCCGGCGTTCGAGTCGGTCAAGGAGATCAGTGGAGATGAGGTGAAGATGGATCCCGAGAAGACGAGAGGTCTGTGATCGCGGGGGGGGGAAAGAAATAATTGGTGTTACCCAAGGGGAGCGGGCAAGTCAGTTGTCATCAAGAACAACCCCCCTCCAGCTTGGCACTCGTAACGTTTTTCTGCGTTATACCATTCCCCAGCCCCCTCGGGATTCAACTGCTCTGCTCTATCTTTTTTTTATGCTCTTTGTTTCTGTTTCATCTGCACTGGCATGGTTTTGGAGTTGATTGGAAGAATATCTGGGACTGTGCTTTCCCTCCTCTCATGTGATTACTCTAGGACTACGTTCTGGGACTATTGTACTGTACATACTTTGAAAGAAGCTCTTGCGAATATTCTCTACAATCATACTCGTAGGCGTGAGGGAAGTACAACGGGCATGTGGGCGAACGGAACTATTGTGACAGACATAATGTACGAAAACTGTCATTGACTGGACATCTAGATAAATTACAATCACTGGTTCTTCTTGACCTGAGCCGAGGCCGGTTCCGAGTAGAGCCACACGGCCACGAAAGCCATGAAGCCACCGATGACAGACCACAGTCCAGCGATCCAGACCCACCCGCCGCTGATCTCCCAGCTGCGCGGGAATTCGTTGTGGGCGAAGTGGCGCACCGTCACCTCGTGCTTCTCCTCGATGGTGGTGAGGAACGGACGCTTGTAGTTCACGCGGAACGAGAAGATACCGTGCTGGTCGGGGACGGTGAACTGAGTGCGGAAGACGGTGCTGTTCTCGGTGCGGTAGGCAGGCTCCAGCTTCAGGCGGTGGAAGGGAGAGAGCATGGTGAACTCGAGCTGGAGGGCGTCTTCGGCGGGCAGTTCGAAGGGCACGAACTTGTCGTAGCTGTACTCGGAGATTTCGATGCTGAAGACCTGTAGTTGTGTTAGTCTAGGATCTTGTCTGCCCGGAGTCAATATAACCTACAGTCTCATTCTTGACCCGGTAAATGGTGGGGTTCAAGTCCTCGGCGGTGATATCATCCTGGGCGAGATGGTGCTCAATCTTTCCGACCTTGAGCACTCCAGTCTCCTTGAAGGTCCAGGCAGTCAACTGCTTGGCAAATTCCTGGTTGACCGTCTTGGTCTCCTCGCCGCTGCCGGGTGCCTTGACGGTGGCGGTGAACCACTTGTCCTGGAGACTCTCCACGGAGCCCAGCAGGGTGAAGCGAGAGGAGCTGCGGGTCTGCAGGGTCGAGATGAGAGAGAGCTGGGAACCGGTGGCCCAAATGTCCTCAACAGCAGCGGCTTCCTCCTTGGGGTTGTAGCTGTAGGCGGTGACGGGGGCACGCAGAATAGGCGCAGCAAGAATGTTGTCGCCGAGAGTGTGAGGAGCAGCTCTGGGGAGCGCCAGGACGCCCTCACCATCGAAGTAGGACTTGGTGTCGGGTCTCAACTGGCCGGGGCGCTGCAGAAGCAGAACGTCGTGCTTCTCGGCGGCGGAGAGGGTATCATAGTTGAAGTGGTCGACGACAATCGAGGAGCGGTCCGTCGACAGGTGGAGATCGAGCTCCAGAAGAAGCGAACTGATGGCGCTAGGAGTGGTGGACTTGCCGGAGAGAGCGAGGAGGACGTTTCCGTCCTTGTTCAGGAAGTCGACAATGTTCTTGGGGCTAAGAGAAGGTCCGAATCCTAGAGCAGCAGGTCAATCGGATGCTCAATTGCAACTATGGTAGATAGCTAAAGCCAATGTCTCACCTTTCGACTTGGGAGGAAGAAGGAGGAGGTGGTCGTAAGCTCTCTCGCCAAGCTCGAACAGCGAGAGTTGGTCACTCTTGGGAGATTCGAAGGCGATGTCATATCCACGAGCTTGAATTCGGAATTATCAGTATCAATTGCTTCATACACACCGGATCAAAGTCGCATACCCTTCAGATCACTCCAGAGTGTGGAATAAAGACCCTTCTCGGAGGCATCCTCCAAGACAACCAAGAGACGGTTGCCGGAACTACTGAGCGCATTCACCACGGCCAGGAAGCCGAAGAGGAAGAAGGAAAGACACCACCGCATGATGCGACGGGTATTTTATGGGAGAGAGGAAGGGAAAGAAGAGCCAGCTCCTGGCGCAAAAGAAAGAGGTGGGGAAGATGTCAAGGAGAAAAAAAGTCCAATGCAGTTTCAACCCATCAATTATCGTGATACGTAGTAAGTTAGTAGTACGTCGAGCTGAGCACGAACGGGCGACGTGTTTGGACCGAGTGCCAAGACTCTGTCTTCTCCATTGGAAACCGCCGCATCCACTTTCGGCTTGTCGTCACTTTCGACCTCTCCTCATCGTTCGTTCCACCGCCCGTCGTTTCCCCCTCTCGCATCTCCCCGATTACGACCTCTCCTCCCCTCTCTCCCCGCTAGAGTCTGGAAGATCTCGCCGCCGGTCTTTCTACGATCTCCCATACCAATTGATTCTATACAAGATCACCGGTCACTTTCCTTCCGAACCTCCCACCTGAACACCAAACGCCCGTCGGCTTCCAGCACCCAGAAGAAAAAAAACCCTTTCTCCGATCCCACACCCGAGCTATCCCATCCAACATCGCAATCATGTCCGCTCCTCAATTCTGGTCGACTCCCTTCCGCTACATGCGCTGGGCCTCGCACGAGAAGCCCGCCATCTTCTACTCCCTCATCATCGGCTCCCTGGGTCCGGTCGCATTGGTGACCATCCCCCCGATCCGCCGCTACTTCGGCTCCTACGACCCCGAGCCTGTCCCCTTGACATATCCCAGTAAGGACGATCCAGCCAGCAGCAGATTCCGTGACTTGCGGGATTTGAAAGCTTCTAGTTTCCGTTGCTAATTTCGCTCTCTCTCTCTCTCTCTTTCTCAAACAGTCCCCGCCGGTCCCCGCGTCATCCCGCAGGGTTACGATGACGAGTAAATTTCCCCCATATAACACACACAAGATACAACAGCAATGCAATACCGTTCGGATTTTTTTGTTTCTTCTTTCGATTTTCAGAGGGTCCTGAGTCTGGGGTTTGTCGTCATTATAAGCTAGGTTTAGGTCTCGAGCAAGCAAGCGATTCGAGAGGGGGCCGTGAGGGTGCCATCGGAGATATCGACAACGTGAACGCACAAATTCGAGGCTCTGGGGGACAAGCTGAGGGCAAGCTGGCTGAGAGGCAATGGAGTCAAATCACGGGATCTCTGGTCTGCCAGGTGGCGAGCGGAGCTTCCTCGATCCTGATATCAGCATCCATTCCCGCCTCGTTGATTGGCGTGCCGCCCATGGCTTGCTAGACTCGGTGGGCGTGAGCGTTACAATGTACTGTACATGAGAAGATGTATCACTGAGCAGAGAGATTGAGGAATGTCTTGTTCAAGCAAAGCTTTTTGATTCTTTTATTGTACAGGATTTTATCCGCCGATTCACGGCTAAACATTCATAGATAAGCACCGACTTAGACTCCCGACCGCAGAGTGTGTCATTAGGACTCTTCAAGCATGTCTCTTCTCAGTTCTGGTCCTGAACAAGAAGGACCTGATCCTGATGTAGTGACTCGCTCGGAGATTCCAGATATGACTGCTCATCAAGTCAGATGTCAAGGTGGTGATTTGTACGGAGCCAAAGAAAAGGTAGTAACACGCAGTAAAAGCAAATTGATATCAGGGTCAGTATGGGGAAGAAGAAGAAGCAAGACCGATATCGAGTTTGTTTTAACACAGTGACTGAGCCAAACACCATGTCACTAGAAGTAAAGAATTGTCAACAGAGGAGGGCAATGAAGGATTGGCAGGCACGCGGGTCACCGATATCCAATTTAACAAGCATTGCCGTAGTGAGAGGAAAGCAAGCAGAAAGCAAAGCGTGGAAGATGGGATTTCACAAGGCTAGAATAACCGAGATGGACCTTGCACATTGGGCACACTGATAAGTTGGCGGAAAGGCAATGGCGATGACGAGGTATCGAGATGAAGTGCGAGCCAAGCTGTCCATGTTGGTGTAGCAGACGCTTGAGAGAATGGAAGCTAATAGCACAAACGCCGGATGGCAATGCTCATTCATCATCCTCATCATCATCATTATCATCATCCTCATCATCATCCTCATCATCCCAGGGGACATCCTCATTGTCAATCTCGGCACAAGTCAAGTAGCGAACACTCGAATCGCTGACATTGGACTCCAAGAGCGGCTCCAGCTTGTCCACACAAAGCTCCCTGAGGCAGAGCAGACCTGCATTGACCTCGTCCGCATCCTCCTTGGGGCAATCGTCTTCGTCAAGATAGGGGGCCCATTGATTATCATATTCGTCATTGTCGTCATCCTCCTCTTCACACAAGTAGCGATAGAGAATGAAGCCTCCCTCTGCGCCACGGAAGCCGTTTCCCTCACTGATATTCTTGTACACCCATTCTCGAAACCGAGTGAGTGCCACCCACATATGCGGGCTCAAGCCCAGCAAGTCAGACGGGCCTGGATCATCCGAGGGGGCAAACTCGATGTTCATCATGTAATCCTCGACATCTTGACAGCGTTGGACGAGCTTGTCGCTATGGCTCTGGCAGACGCGGCGGGCGGCCTCGGGGATCGACATCTTCACCTCATGTTCCAAATTGTGCCATTTGCCGACCACATGGCAGGCTGCGTCCTTGAAGATCCAGGAATCCCGAAGAGTCATGGAGATGCACAGCCACTGGACGGGGTCTTCGGCCACCGCCTCCCCCAGACCGTCTCCCATGCCCACAAAAGCCTCGTCCAGAGCCGAGAACACAGCCTTGGTGGCTTCGAGCTCCTCGCCCAGGGTCATGAGGGCCTTCGTGTGGTGGAGTATATCGTCAGGCTCCTCGCCCTGATCTGCGCGAATTGCTAGTCGTTGCGAAGCGGGGTATTCAGGCTTCAAGTAAGGCACCTGATCATCCAAGCTCTTGACCATGTTGGCCCAGATCTTGCAGAGCTTTGGAGATAGGAGGTCGGCAGGCTGTGGGCGCTGCGGTACCCCGGCGACAGCCTGGAAACCCGTCAGCGAGCATGAACTATCCCATGTCATATGAAATCTGTAAAAAAAGAATTACCTCGAGTTCCAGCCGGCCATACTTCCGGCCAGCTGCAGGAACCACGACAAGGTCTATTTCAATGAGAACCGGGTCGGTGCACGGATCAGCGTTCTCTCGTGCTTGCTCTATTGCCCTCTTGATAGTACCGGAGCGACTGGCGACTGCATGAGAGTGGAGTCTGTACACATCAGGCGGTACAGATATCTTGATGTCTCCGTTGAACGGCTGAAACACCGACTCACACATCTTGCAAAGACGCTTGCAAAATAGGTAGTGGTTCCGTGAAATGCAAAGCCTGAATTTGTCTGACTTGGTTAGAGGTTCCGTATAGTAACGCACAGTTCGAATCTATCTCGGCTGAGGGGAGGTGAGGCCATGAAAGAACACGGAGCTGGGAATTCAGGGAGGTAAAAACAGGATCACAGCTGAGGAACGACATCTTCAGTTTTTTGCTTAGTCGGCGACATCAGAAACCGCAGTGAATGCACCGGTGAAGTTCCTGAGTTCCTGATAGCACGACATCATCAGTCTTTTGCTTAGTCGGCGAGCTGTTCAGTTTAGTCGGAGAAATCAAGAACCGCGATTGAAGATTGAGAAACCGCGGTTGGAGGTCAAGAGATATGGAGTTTCACGCACAGCTGACAGGTCTTGGTTTCTTTCAAAGGATGTGTAGGTCTTCTATGAGACCTAGTCTTATAGCAGATTTACAGCCGTCACTCCCAGAGGTTGGGGCAATTGCTGATATTCCTCACACCAAATACCTAGGGCAGGTGCACACGACAAAACAATAGCCGCGATTGTTGGGCAGATTGCGGGAAAAAGAGACAGGAGAGACAGAATCGAGAATAACATAATTTCACAGAGTTCAGTAGAATGTAGATTGATTATCAAACAAAACTGGAACCATCACTGTCGGAACCAGGGAACAACCATTGAGAAACCAGAGATTAACGCCGTGTATGCTCATATCTACATGTAGCTCGTGGACAGCATCACCGTATATCATCGAAGATCCTAGCCGATACTGTGGAAAATCAGTCGGTGCACCTCGCCGAACTCAAGACATCGTAAAAACTAATCCCTGCAGTCCCTGAAAACAGAAAGGACGGAAGAAACAGAAATCAAGGTGCCACAGCCTATTCACCAGAAAAAGCAACAACACGACGCAAGAAAGAAGAATAACCCAGCACAGAAAGGAGATTCAAGACAGCCAGCGCCGGCATTGCAGACAAAAATAAGCCATAAAGCCTCCTCATAAACGAGCACGATGAAGTTCGGGCCAATCTTCAGGTCCCAATTACCGCGTCCCCGCATGTGCATTGGAAGCAGATCAGCTGCAACACAAGCCAACATCAGCGATGATGCTGAGCACGCTTCAGAAGTCGATAAAATAAATATATGAGTGGTATCCAGGTCGAACAGTATCCAGTACTCCAAATGTCTGGCTCCGCAATTCGGATTCCCAAAGTCATGCACGCTTTTTTTTTCCTGGTCTGATGTTCCAGTAAGGCTAAGAAATGTAAGAGGATTGTTCCTCAGACTGCTCCACTATCGGAACGTAAATCTGGAAATGCCTGCAGTTTCCAGGATGATGAGGCCGTCATTATAACACAATAAGAATTGTGATCCTCGCCTAAGCTCTCTAGCATGGAAGGGATTTAATGCTATCACCGGGTTCGGCGAGGAGCTTGGCTTTCTCTTGTCGGCTGGGGCCTATTGCGGTCTGGATACGTCGACTCAGGAGTGTATCTGGGATCCATTCCAATCCTCGGGTCCGCGGCTGTAGTGGGAGGGTATGCTATTCCGGAAGTTACCGGGGAATAGTCCTGATCGGCCTCATACGTTGCCGGCCCAGGGTAGCGTGGAGCATTGTTTCTCCCATTTTCATAGCCATATCCAGTGCCGTATGTGTATGAGGGGTGAATGTCGGCAGAAACCGCAGGTTGACTAGGAGCAGAGTATGGGATTTGCGCGGGAGGGTAGGGGGCCTGGCCAGTTGCAAAAGGTGAATGGTTTGCAGGGTAGGATGATGGAGTAGGGTACGGGGGGCTCTGAGTCGCCGCGTACGGGGGCTGAACATATGGGTCCACAAACTGTTGAGGTGCCGGAGGGGGTGCAGTGTAGGCTGGTGGGGGTGAGGGGCCTCCTTGTTGACGTCCTTCATGGATGGTCGTGGCTGGATAGGTTGCGGGAGAGATGTTAGGCGCCTGGGAATAACTGTAGTCGTGAGCGTAGCTACCTCTGGGATTGCCTTGGTCCATTCGGCGTGAAACGTCTGCCTCCCACCGAGCAGAGTCGGCTTTGAGATCAGCAATCATTTCCTGCATCAACAGTCAGTTTGATTGTACGTTGTGGATGATGACGGCTACGATGCGCTTGTGCGAGAACATACAGAGGTGAGATTGCGGTAGGCTCGAATGAAGTAGCCTTGGCGACCCTGCTCATGTGTGTCAGTCTTGTGTCCTCAAGAGATAGCTTCTGCCATCAGTCGTGCCATGGCATGGTGAAAAGAACAGGAAGAACATTGGGGAACAAACATTGTGATTTCCAGGTCTTACGAGAGCATCATTCCCGAGGTAACGGCAAATATCTGCTTGGATAACTTCCCGACTGATACCATCACCGGGAATGAAATATTCGTTCTGACGCTCCGGGCGTCCTTCAAATCCATGACGGCCAGTCATTTTGTCCAGGGATAAACGGTTTCCAGTTATTAAATTATAGTCAACGGGTCCAAGTGGCCAAAGGAGATCCAGGAGAGTAAGGAATAGCCGACGGGTCCAGAGGAAGATGACGGTAGGTAGATGGTCTCTTGGGTTGCTTGGGAACAAGAAACGGAACGAAGTGCAGTTCTAAGAGGCTGTGTCCAGGAGATCCGAGGCTGAGAACCAAAGGCTAATCCAATTCTTGGTTGACACAAGCACAAATGCAGAACACGAGACGAAGTTGAGCTCCCACAGTGGTATATCTGGCTTTATTTCCGGCGTGAAGAAAAGGAACAAATCCGGAATGGGCGCTTGGTGTATGTATCCAGGGGGTGGGTTGTGAAGAACGATTTGAAACGCTTCAGGTCACTTTGTGCATTAAAAGTGAACCAGAAATGGAAGAGACAGTCAATTTATAGGCAAAGGTCCGAACGAGGCAGATGTGTGGATCGGAGAGAAGCTGTTGATTGATCACGGTCCGAGGTTGTCAAGTCACTGGCACGAGAATGAGAGAAAGGTTGCAAAGATCTTTCTCTTTTCAAATTCCTGCGGGAAGAAGTGGCTTTCTTCTTCTTTGTGATGTCTCTCCAGACACAACTTATACAAACACGTAGAACCTCTGAGCTGACGGGGGTAATGTCAGGAAACAAAGGTGAGAGGATGGTGGTGGTGGTGGAGGGGAAGGGGGTCAGGAGGTTGGGGGAAGGGAAGATGGGAGAGGGAAGAGAGGAGAAAAAGAAGAGCTAAAGGGAAGGAGAGGAAAAGGAAAAGTATGACAGACGGGGTGGGGAGAAGATAAGAGAGAAGAAACCTTCCAGTTTTCCAGTTGAGAGGCGAAAAGGGAAAAGAGGAGAGAAGAGAGAGGAGAAAATGAGAAAAGCGAAAGAGGAGGGGGAGGAGCTTTACCTTACAGACTAGGCTAGGCTAGAGAGAAAGAGGGAGGGAGGGACGGGAGGGGGCGCAGACACACACACAGAGAGAGAGAGAGAGACAGAGAGAGACTCTGACCGGAGAGAAGAGGAGCAACTGGATTAGACAGGAGGGAAGAAGAGGGCGCTGAGTGGATTGGATTGGGTTGTTGGGCCGGCTTTTGGGCTGCCTGGCTATTGTCTGGTGCCACGACTGACTCCACCAACTAGACCCTCCATCCTCTCTTCTTAAGTTCTTTCTTCAAGGTTCTTTTTTGCCTTTTTGCACCCATCCTTCCCCAGTACGGAGTAGAAGAGGAGAGGTAATGGGTATTTTTTTTACATTAACCCATGATGAGCAAGAGATGACTCTGCTTTCCCACCCCAACTCCCCCCCTAGAAACTCGCATTGACTCTTAGGGCGTCAGCGCCTCACATCCTGGGGCGGTGGTTGGA
This sequence comes from Aspergillus aculeatinus CBS 121060, assembly GCF_003184765.1. NCBI lineage: Eukaryota > Fungi > Ascomycota > Eurotiomycetes > Eurotiales > Aspergillaceae > Aspergillus > Aspergillus aculeatinus. Next base: position 335,288 of record NW_020291506.1, read on the forward strand.
TATCGGGTGCAGACGATTTTCCTGCCACTACCCGTGCGGCTTGCTGTTGAATGATTATAATTCGATGACTATGACGATCCTCATCCGAACTGGAACCCTCTTGGGAGGGCCAACTGACCACAGGCCGTGACTATTAATCTCTTCTGATTTCTTCTTTGCTGTTGCCTCGATTCATTGCTTGCTTTCACGGTCAACCAAGAGCTAAAGAGTGGTAGTTAGTCGTTGCACCTCAGCCAGTCCCGTCAATAGCATCCATAGTACATGCACCCATCTTTATTGTACCTGATTGTCCCTGATCAGTGTGCTTCGAGCCATGGTTCACCCGCGGAGCTGTCCTCTCCTGGTGGACCGGTGGAAAACTCCCGATGGGGGAAGATTAGATGACCCAAGGAAAAGTCCCCATCAGTGGCGTTGTCAGATCAAGCATCAGACTGGGCATGGATTCATGGTACCAAAGTGATGCTGATCTGGCTGTCCACTCAATCGTCATTTTGATCCCAGGTCACGTCGAATGTTGATTATTTGGGACATGACTTAGTGCTCTGCTCGACCTGAAAATACCTAAGAAGGCTTCATCCACCAGAACAGATGACGCGAGTTGATCAGATGAGTCAGCAACGACGTCCGCCGAGACGATCAACCAACCCAACATCAACCAATCAAGCAGAGATGGCAGCATCGCAGAGAGCACCCCCTGGCACAGGACGGGATACCTAACCAACTATGTACTCATACTTCAAGTGGCCAAAGATCCGCCCAGTCAAAACTATTTGTTGCCAGCTGCTAGTACCTGCCAGATGATCAAGTAATGTACTGCACTTCTGCTCCATCTTCGAAAATGCCTGTTACACAAAAAAGCTGCATCTTTCATCATCGCACAATTTGCAAGAAAATAATATGGCCCTTCATTCTATAAGCCATCACTTGCACACTTGGTCTCTGGGTACGAGCATCAGTATAGGACAAAGCTCGCCACGAAAACACTTATCAAAGCAACAAAAGTACAGGATCATCCGCATCTAACCGGGGTTTTATGGACCGGCATCGATCCCTTCCGATATTACTAGTTCAATGAAGTATTGGTACTCCATATTCCGAAGTCTTCATGCTCTTAGAGGTTTCCTTCTTGTCAGTAGGAGACGCGATGTTTCTCCAAACGAGATTGGCCACACACTCCAGCGTGTCGCTGGTCAGGGTTTGGGATATGAACACAGGTTGGGCAGGAATGCGTGAGTGGCGGCTTGGGCACTCACCCACTCACCCACTCACCCACTCGTCCATCCGCCCGTTTATGGCCTGGGGCACTAACTAATCCCGTCTGCAACTCTGCAGCCTATCCCGACGCCAGATTAGCCTCGGATTCCCCATTTGGCGCATTCCGTGAGCGACGGACTGGCCTCGCTAAAGTGGCTAAAGTGACTAAACTTCTGCTCGGGCCGTTAGTCGGGGCTCAATGTACCTGTGGAACTATGACAGTGGGTTGCACTGCAGCCCTCTTCTCAAGACGTAGATGCTGAGCATCCAACATTCAAGACAGTGATGGGCCTACCAACGTCGCAAGGCAAATCAAATTAACTCGACCGACCATAAAAGTATGAGTACAGACACACCCAAAACCCAAAGTCAAGTTAATTCCCTTTTCTAGAAAGTCTCGAATAATCCAGCATCGTCGTCTCCATATTTTGCGGCCTTGATGCAGCGAATTGATTCCCAGGAACACAATCGCCAGCGCCCACACTCGGCCTGCTGCATAATCACAATCTCAATTTCACCCAACTAACCAAGCTGACCGACCTGGTGGTCTCGAAGCCCAGTTCTGCTACAAGAGTGACCGATCATGTTCGTCACCTTCACAATATTCTTATGGGATTCTACTCTGCTTCGCGCGGCTCTCACCCTCCTTCCTCAGCCGTGGCGGACAAAGCCCAACAGCGCCTGAGCTCAAAGATCACGTTCACTATGTTGCTCATAGATTAATGTGCAAGGCCTCACATGCATCTCCACAGAAGCTGTTCCGTCATCTGCACGGCGGTGAGATCTCCAAGTTCTGGACCCATCAATATTCATATGCTCGAATAAAATCCTACCAGGTGTCCTCTCTGCCGCATTGTCTCCATAACGCCTGCGTCAACCGTCTCATTTTGACCGGTGACTGACTGATCATGATCTGATGGTTTCCTCTCTTCGGAAAATGTTATGCAATATTCTTCCCGAATTAGAGGCTGTCTCGCTCCACCAGAGTCTATACTGATGCTTGCTATTAGTTCGACTCGGAGCGTGCCATTGTATGATTGCATTCTTCGTCTGCAACCTAGCCCGGGCAGGATTCTTGAATCAGGAGGCGTTCACAGATCTTGCAGCTACAGCAGTGCATCGTCGGCCGAACGGCTGCACCTTCATGTAGGGGTGATGCACCACTGCCTATTGTACCGTACTCTGCTGCGGTCACGAAGCGATATTCATACAATGGCAGTCGGTGAAGCCGTATATCCTCCGATTCCTAGCCTTACATTATGAGTTCACTGAACATTCAGCATGCATATCCTCCGTAACTCGACATGACATGATATCATGGCTTTTGAACTGGCCTGTGGTTGTGATGTACTGTACATACACTCAACTCTATTCCGTATATCCGCTGGCCTCATTTAACTTTTGGCATTGCAGTTGCCTCGGCTTGCATCAGAAGTCAGGATGCCTGTTACCTCACGTCAATGACTCGGACTATACGGAGCAATCCGCTCACCTTTCCACGCCAAATAGAACCCAAATTGGCACCAAGTAATGGATATTGTCTCGAGAATTTACCTACCCAACGCAGGTTTGGGCTCTCACCGAACAATGGCCGCTATATGTGTACTGTAGACTCTGAATTGTGAAGGCAAGTCAGCACCCAATATCTGGATCTGGGATACTTCGACTCTTCTGGACTTGACGATATGATCAGTGTGTGCGTCGAGCATCTGATTCCATACTTCGTACTGCTGGCGAGGCATCCACAAGTTTAAACCTTAAGACCACGGCGGCGGGCTCTGTGACGGCGCTAACCTCTTTGGGAAGCAAGATCTTCTGGCCCGGCCCCGGGTTCTCGAACTTCCCCTCCAACGCACTACATTCACTAACCAGCCTGGATATCCAGGTCCCAGGACGCGCGCGTGTATCTTCATGGATCATCTATAGAGCTCTGACTCGACGCAGTACGTCTCACTTTGGATTTTCTGGCCTACAGTCATCGCCCCTCAATCCGCCATGACACTGTTCTATTCGCTATGTCACGCTCTTCCCCGGAACCGACTTTTTCGTCCAGCGATCCCTTGAGACCCGAGTCTCAGTTCACCTATCGCCAACTCCAGCTTCTTAGGCAAGGCTCGACGGCGACGCCTCTCCGCGTGATCGCGCACGTGGATCTCGATGCCTTTTACGCCCAATGCGAGATGGTGCGGCTGGGCACGCCACGCGACGTGCCCCTCGCCGTACAACAATGGGACTCGCTCATCGCCATAAACTATCCCGCCCGATCCTTCGGGATCACGAGAATGATTTCCGCTGGGGAAGCCAAGAAGCTCTGCCCCGACATTGTCCTGCAGCATGTTGCAACCTTCCGAGAGGGCGAGGGCGGGAAATGGGCTTACCGCGACGACGCTTTCACGCGGGTGGGCACGGATAAAGTGTGCTTGGATCCATACCGGGCGGAGTCACGCAAGATCCTCAAGGTGATGAAGGAGGAACTATCCCGCTGGCATGCGAAGATATCCGGCGAGGGACTCGTGGGCGCGTCCATACCGCAACCTGGTCTTGAGAAAGCCAGCGTTGACGAAGTGTTCATGGACTTGTCGCCGATTGTGTATGGGATCTTGCTTGAGCGGTACCCTGAACTGCGCGCCGGGTCACATATCGATGATCGAGTTGCGCGGCTGCCCACCCCGCCGACGACTGCATTGGCGTGGAGCGCGGAAGATTGCTTGGTCGATCTGGACGAGAACGAGACGGAGGTGGATGACCCGGACTGGGACGACGTTGCCATTCTGATCGGCTCGGAGGTTGTGCGCGCGGTTCGCAAAGCTGTTTGGGACAGTCTTGGTTATACCTGCTCCGGGGGAGTTGCGAGGAACAAGATGATGGCGAAACTTGGAAGCGCCTGCAATAAGCCCAATAAGCAGACGATAATCCGGAATCGTGCGGTACAGAACTTCCTGGGAGGGTTCAAGTTCACGAAAATTCGGATGCTCGGGGGCAAACTTGGGGATCAGGTCACTGCCATGTTTGGAACAGAGCAGGTGAGTGATCTGTTGAAGATCCCGCTGGAACAACTCCGAGCCAAGCTGGATGATGATACCGCCACATGGCTGTACGGTATCATCCGAGGCGACGATCGAAGTGAAGTCAACTCTCGAACGCAGATCAAGTCCATGCTCTCGGCTAAATCGTTCCGACCGAGCATCAACAATCTCGATCAAGCGGAGAAGTGGCTGCGCATTTTCGCAGCTGATATCTATGGTCGTCTCGTCGAGGATGGCGTGCTGGAACACAAGCGTCGCCCGAAAACAGTGGCTTTGCATCATAGGCAAGGCGCCCAGGTCCGCTCACGACAGATCCCAATTCCAGGATCATCGCCAATTGATGAGGACCTGCTCTTCAGCCTTGGCTTGACGCTTTTCCGACAAGTCATTGTCGACGGGCGCGCATGGCCCTGTGCAAACCTTTCTCTGAGCGTTGGTGGGTTCGAGGACGGGGTATCCAAAAACAAGGCAATCGACTCCTTTCTCCTTCGAGGGGAGCAAGCGAGGTCTGCACAGAATACTCGGTCCTTGTCGAGTGACGATCTGATGGATGCTCAACAACCGAACGAGAAGCGTCTCAAGACCGAACCCGACGGTATTCGACGGTTCTTCGCTAAGCCCTGGGGGGGTGACGCGTCGCCTCCGGCCACTGAAACAAGCCTAGCTGAGACATTACAAAGTTCAGAGGTTGAACAAGCTGCTAGGGACACTCCGCCAGATGATGATGCACGAAACTCCGCTGACGCTTTATCCTACTATTCCTGCAGTCGGTGCGGCAAGTCGGTTCCTGAGCTTGAGAGAGCTGAGCATGACGACTGGCACTTTGCGAAAGACTTGGTAGCCCAAGAGAACCAGGCCACACGAAGCTCCCCGCAGACTCAAGCATCACCACCTAACCTCGGAGCATCTCACTCACGTAGCCGGGGTGGTCGTAGTGGTCGTGGTAAGCCCGAAAGGGGACAGACCCGCTTGAATTTTGGGTAGATCGCTATATACTGGCTTGGCAATGTCTTGAAAGCTTTCGAGGATATTGATTGGACTGTGGAGCTCATTAGCTGCGATTTCATTCAGAGATTGATGTTAATACTTTGTGGCAGCATTTCCAGCCAACGCCACTTGACGGAAGGTCAATATATAGACCGAGGACAGCCCATGGCCGGCTGTTAAACCATCTGCTCAGTCACTATCCATGGCAAAGGCAAACACGCTAGAATGGCCTTAATAATAACGTCGCATAGCCTTCGGGTCTTTTCATTGCCCCTGGATCGCATTATCAAGAGCGCGCCATAGACATACTACAACACATACAGCTCATCTCTTTGATAGTCTATAGACTAAACAAGGAACTACATATGACAATCTATGCCTGATTTTGGTGATTTTGCATCTCACTGAACTAGTATTTAGTCAGTCACTTAGAGATCTTTATCTTTCGAAGCCTACTTTTTCTACATGTCCTTTACAGCCTGTGGTGGTGTAAGTGTATAATCGAGGAGACCACCCGTCATTATATAAACTTCCGGTCCCAGGCGGGAGCGTCAACCATGGTCCACAGTGAGCCCACTTCATATCTTTGACGCAAAACATCCACCATTGCAACCAAACGATCTTGATACCAAGAGCAACGAATGTATTGTGTACTTACACCACTACACCACTCCAGCATCACACTCAAGTCGCATGAACCTGGCCACGGGTGCGAGCGAGCCCATGGGCCCGACAAGGCAGCCCACTGCAGCATGACATCAGCCGATCACAGCCGCGGGGTCATTTGCTTTTTTGACTAACAATCCAACTGATGTGATGTGATGGCTGTGCAACAGTAACTAAGTACTGTTCCAGCTACAACAACACTACCTCCGATCTCTTCATCATCAGCATCATCACCATCCTCTCTATTTCCAAACTGACAAAAACGGTCTATTCGTCATAACCCCCACCAGCGAACTCTCCCTCGCTGCTGAAGTCTTAAACCAATCTCAAATACGAGTCATCATCGCTCCCCTCCTCCACCCATACAGAGACCCCGCACAGCCCGACCCCAACAAACAACTCCTCCGGCCAGAGAAGTCACAGCCACAGCCACAACTACTCCTCAATCGCTTCCACCAACGTATAATCCTCACCCACACCATTCTCACCACAATATAATCGCATCCACTAATGAAGCCAAACATAACCACCCGCCAACAACCAGACACACCCACCAGCTCGTCCCCGTCACCATCTCCCTGTCACACGCCGTGTAGATAGTTCTCTTTCGACCTAATTCAACCAACGCTGCCAGACTAGCCAAACTTCTCCTAAACGAGTCTCACCTACCCCTAAGAACAAAGAACACTTCCACAATGCCACGAAGATCCCGCGCCCACGACACCATCGAGGAAGATATCTACGGCCGCGAGCGCGATCCGTACTCCCGTCACAGCAGAGGGAGAGACCGACGCCGCCACTTCAAAGAAGAAGAGGAGGAACTCCGGTACGACCGACGAGTACCGCCGCCGCCTCCGCCGCCTCCACCATCAGCACCGCCGATGCCCGTGCCGGTTGAGAAGTTTGAACGGATGCGCATACGGGATGAGAGAGCCCGGGGCCCGGAGATGATGATCCCTGTGGCCCCGGCGCCGCCGGTTGCGTCGCATCTAGTGAGGGAGAGGGAGAGGGAGAGGGAGGAGCTCAAGGCCATGAAGCCCGTGCGTCGGCCGGTGCGAGAGGTTCTTGAACCGAGAGAGAGGACGCGAGGGTTCGAGAGGGAGAGGGATCGGAGGGGGAGGCCGAGGTATCGCGGGGTTGATTTGGAGAAGGAGAGGTTTGTTTTGGAGGAGGAAGAGGAAGAGAGTTCCTCATCGGAGTCGGAGAGTAGTAGTCTCGAGGAGAGTGATACGGAAGAGGAGGAAGAGGATATGGTTATTGTCGGGAGGCACGGGAGGCCGAAGCACGGCCACTTGTCACGAAGTGCAGAGTTGAAAGAGGCTCCGAGAGGGATTCTGCGCAACCCCAAACCAGAGCAGGACGAGTTACTGCTGAAGCGGCAGTATGAGCGCACTCGCAGCAGCGGTCCGGTGTATGCTACTGCTACGCGGACGCGACACAAGCACCGCCATCACCGACATAGAGATCTCGAAGATGCGGACGGTGAGCTCGACGAGGAAGTGGACAAAGAGGAGGTCTTCCGCCGGAAGTATAGGGAGCGCAGACGTGGTGGAGATGTGGTCGAGGAGGAAGAGGAGATCCGACGGTCTTCGTCGGAGATGGAAAGGTCTCGACTTCCGTCGCCAAAGAGATATCCTGCCTTCTCGGATAGGCATGTCTACGACGGTACTTTGCTCTGGCTTCCCTCTCTCCAACTTGGCTATTGGCGCTGACTTCGACTCAGATCACCGAAAGACTCATCGCCCTTGGCTCTCTAATTCAGACCTCCTTTACGAGTCTGAGACCCATCGTCGGTCTGTCCACGCGTCGTTCTTCATCATTGGAGTATGCAGCTAACGCTTGGGTAGGGAGAGGTCCAGAGGACGACTGGATAGGAATGAGATACCTATAATTCGACCCAAGAAAAGGGGCGGTCACCCTCCACCGCATCCGGACCCTTACCGACGTTCGAAAGACGGCCTTCCTCTCGTTGCCCCCGAAGCGAGGTTTGCTGAGCGCGAAAAAGAAGTGCTCACTGTGGCGCGCCGCGACGGCAGCCACGAGTCCCTCAAGGAAGAAGAATTCGTTGAAGAGGACTATTATACGCCTCCAGGCCATCAGCCATTGCCGAAGAAAAAGTCGTTCAAGGAAAAGGATCAACTTGAGGTTATCGGGCCAGTCCCCCGAGCGAAACATGACAGAGCCCCGCCGGACACTGATGCGTTGCGATACCCTGACCGGGATCCAAAGCGTGGCTTTGGTGAGCCCCAACAGTCCGACGAGGACTCAAGCCGTCAGTTTGGTAGGATAGGAAGACGGTTTGTCGGTGTCAAGGACCATCGCGAGCGCCTCTGGACCGAGATCACGAGGGACTTGGTCGTGAAGGAAGCCCTCGAACGGGCGGGCTATGAGTATGAGGAGACAGAAACGTCGTACTTCATCTTTACCTACTTGGAGAAGGTGCGGACGCACTCATGCGCTGCCGCGTCACTGTGAACCCCTAGCTGACTGCTTTCGCATAGGAGCAAGTGGATGCTCTGATCGAGCATTCGGAAGACATTCGCCGCGCACGCCGCCGTCGGGTCCAAGAGATCCACCGCGAGCGAACCTCGTTGCCTCCTCCTACAGCTCCTGGGCCTCCGCCGCCACCGCCGCTGCCTGCATCAGCTACGGACAAGGCCGGCCCCCTACTGCTGGACAGCCCACCCCCACGCTTTCCTCGAGAGGAACGCCGACGAACGGAGCGAGAGATGGTTGCAGAAGGAGGACGCTGGAGGCCACCACCGCCTCGGGCGGAGCGATGGTAATAGCCGACTTCTTACAGAAGCATTACATGAGTGGAAAGGCTGCTGCACATGTGTCCGAGACTGCATTGACATTTCATGTGTGATACCCCGAATGAGTTTTGGATTCCAGTTGGTGAGGTCCATGGTGATCGGTTGGCCTTAAATCCCTTGGGAGCAGCCCTCCATGGCTGGAGCTATACACGACTTATCAATAACTTATACGCTTCAAGACATTACTTAGACGCAGCCGAATTGGAACGGCTTACTGCAGTGTGCACTGCACCAGGTGACTTAATGCTACTTCACAACTCCAATCTCGACGTCTGCTTCACAGTATACGGTAGACCCGGCGTCTGACCCCTTTTCTTTTGCAATGATTCCTTGAGCTTAAGTACAACGACTGGCACAAGCATCATCTGTCTGACTTGTCTTCCTCGATCTCGTATCATGTTACAGCGAAGATCCGATGATAGGTCATAGGACGAATCGGCGCTGGGCCTGAATACATAACTCTGTAGTACCCGGCGACAAACTCGGACGGAGCCTTCCGTCTGACAGATCGAGCGGTGGCTTGTCAGGCCTGTCAGCTGGGACCCCGACCGACTTGATATTTCACTCTACTCTCGCGTGGACAGTCCTGCTCGGCTTTATCAAACCGAAAGGCTCGAAATCTACTCCGTAGGAGTCAATGGAAAAATGACTGAAACAGAGAGGAAGAGAAAGCCTTTCCCAGCGTCGTCTCTCTTTCCCGTACGGAGTACTACACATCACATCAATGTGTCGAGAACCCCATTTCTCTGACTGGGCACCCGTCTGTCTACCCTCAAAGCGAAGCCTCTCTCAGCTTGACAACTGGATCCCACATTACTAATCCCCTCCATCGAACACACAGTAACTTAATCCAGTCCTCCACAGCCGTACGTACCGGTAGTCCACAGTGCCCGCCTTGAGTACAGTTCATACAGTCCATACATAGTATTTACGGCTTCCCAAATTTAGTAGCAAAGCCCAGTAAGCCGGTGGATCAACTTACAAGCCACTAGAGCAAATTAAAAGTGTCCCACAAAGGGGGGTGTGGAGGGGGGCCGATGAGAGACACTATCCGATGACTTATTTCAAGGTTGTCTGTGGCTGCTGCTATTTTTCGCCTTACCGTAGTGGCAGGAGCCGAGCTCGTTGAACGAGCGGGAGTATTCATTAGTTGATGGGCATTATGAGCATTCCATTCTATTTTGGTGATGGTCATGCCGTCTGTCAGTGCTGATATGGAAATAGACATTACGGGACGGAGGACTCGTAGATTGGGGATTGGATCCTTTGGCCCCGGAAGGAATTCTTTTCCCTTGGGTTGAGTTGGGTACTTGTGGTTAGAGGGTTGAGTGGGATTATGGATGATAACTTATAGGGTTGCTGTGAGAGGCGGATATTCGACTGAATTGTCACTAATATACGCCCTATGAATCGGTCTCTCTCTCTCTCCTTTCGCTTATACTCGTAAGATTGAGGGATGAGAGTGATCGGCGTGTGAGGGACTGACTCATCCAATCCTTGTCCACTTTTTATTTTCCATTTCCCCCCCTTCAGCCACTTCTCAGCCGCCTCGCTGGCGGTGTTTCGCATTTGGGAGGGGCGTTGATTACTCGGTCTGGGAGGGATCGTCTATCTGACTTCTGGGTGAGGTGAAGTGTGCCTGTATCGAGATTCCTCGTATAGAGATTTGTGGGAAGATGGCTGGCAGATCCTCGGACACTACTGAGTACGGTACAGTAAGCTAAGGAAACCATCGTCTTGCACCAGCCACATGTTGATGATGATGATGGTGATGATGGAGGTGGTGATATCCCGACGGAAGTCAATTAGGTTTCCTCATTCTCTTGTCAGTGCCACTGTCATCCTTTTGGGGCGTGTTTCATCCGCGGGAGAGCCGTAGCTCCCGCAAACTTCCTCTGCCCCTTCCATCCCTCTTTCATTTCCTGTCTTGTTGGTTTTCCTGTCTTGATGTTTGAGGAATTCGCCCGACTGCTGATACCGCTGGCAGTCTGCTTCAGAAGCGATGGCCACAACAACACCGGAGCTCTGGAGATTGGAGTGGTTTGTTTACTCGTACTCGTAGTTAACTAGTTACTGTGATCCCAAAACCTAAGGACGGGATCTCGGAAGAGCAGCTCCAGTATTGTCGTCATCAACTCTCTTAGCTCGGCGCCGGTGCATGTGCCCAGCAATGGGGTAGATTTGATAACCCGCCATGGATTGGCTGACACGCAGCCCTGCACGAAGGCTACGGTGTACGGAGAAGTTTAGTTGCTTGGTGATGCGTACAGTAGTAGGGCGTACCTCCAGGGATATAGCTGCATGTGCACACAACAATGGGAAGTTAATGCACGGGTGGATGAACATCCCATCCTTTGGACGTTCCGAGGAATGGAGGAATGAACTCCTCAGCCCGCCAGCCCGCCAGCCCGGAAGTTGACTTCTCCGTTGCCCATCATCGAAGCACCACCAACAACATCCCCCACGTAATCATGATGCGCCTACCTACACAACTGCATGGCTGGTCTGGAGATAGCCGAAGCTTGTCTGGCTGTCGTCTCCGCCTGAGTGCTCCAATTGTACGCGGTGCCTGGGGGCTTTGACACGAGGATAATCGAACCTTGGAAGGCGCTGGATGGTGCAGTGGACATTTCCTTGGGTGTGTCAACGGGACTGACCGGCTGCAAACCAACCCCCCTCTCCCCCCATCATCACTTCGCTCCACAACACCCATGGGCACACACCCCCACGGTCGCTCGTTCGAGTCCATGGTTTGGATGCTTCCAGTGAGTTTACGAAAGACGTGGTTCTTCTCATCCCCTCCGCAAGGCACTGAAATCTATCCGAGAGTCTAGATACTCCTGGAGTTCTTTCCCGCCTGTTCCAGCCCCCTCTCGATCATCCCCAGCTCATCAAATACATCAAATACATCAAATACATGTTGTGTACATCACATCATACGCGGACAGCTCAACTCTGGTCAGCTCCGATCCCTTCTAGACCACGGTGTTCCGTCTTGTCTCGCCTGGGCTGCGACTCCACCGGTGCAGATTCTAAGACCAGCAGCTGTCCTGTGCGGTGGCGAGTGCTGCAGCAAGTGGTGCAGTGCAGTGCAGAGCAAATAATAATTGAATGCAATAATACTAAATCTGCCGTTCCCTCTTTCTTTCGGAAGGCCACCACCATCATCGGCCCGGGGCATCAGTCACCGTCAACTGGGAACACGGGAAAGAAGACCTTTTTGCGGTCAGCTTTCAGGCAACAACAACAACTACTCTTTCTGTTTGTTGACATTTGACTACTTTCCTCCAAGCTAAACAGTTACTACTAGTATATTCTTCCAACCGAACACGCCATCTCGATCGACCTAGTCAGCCCTGAACTTCCCATTTATCTCGACCAAGCAAGCTGTAAAGTAGGCCACGCAGTGCCTGATCAGCTCCCACCAATTGACAGCCCCGGATCTGCGTCCGTGGCCTGTTCTCAAACGCTGAATAACTTGGCTCGGGTACAAAAGTGGCTGACCCCAGCAGATCCATCTCCCTTCCACTTTCTCTCTCTCCTTACCATGCAATTTTGTACTGTACGTACGTACTGTCCTCCGTACTTTACGTACTCCCCCGCTGCCCGTCCGTCGTCTCTCGCCTAGCCTGTGTCAGACAGAGTGACGCACGCACGCAGGCGGGCAGAAAGAATAAATTCGCAAATGAAAATCTGCCCCAATAAGACTGAAGTATTGTCGGTATTTCGGTAAGAAGGTCAGAAAAGAAACAGAAGGAGGAAGAGGAAAATTGGCACCGAGGATCGCGGCCGCCCCCATCGCCCTCTCCCACTCCCAGGATGATGTTTCAGAACAAGGATCTATCGCACTGTGTCATGCAGCTAGTGACTGGATCTGTGCCGAATAAACATCGAGGTTTGCTTGGTGGGCTGCCGGTGCTCGCTGCGACTTTAAATTCGGGGGGTTTGTGTGGTTGGTGTGGTTGTCTGGCCGGACTGCGCCTCAACAGTTGTGTGATTGTTTGGATTGTCAGTATGGTTCAGTTATACTCAGTTACGATTGAGCATTGCTTCATTCCTTTGTTCAGATGCTGTTGCTGTTCTGTTATTGTCGTCATAGACCTTTTTGGCCCCCCCTGGATCACCACTTGTGGCCCATTTGCTTCCTTTCTTGCCTTTTGTTTTTTTTCTCCCACCTCCCTCCGTAGTAGGTCCAATTGCGGTGGCGCCGTATTGTAAGTATCCTGTTGAGGACTCCTAGCAGATCGGAATTTGGATTCGGTCCACGTATGGATGTAGGCCGATGGGTACCAGATGGGTAAGGTACGAGGTGTCCACTACACGGTACTGGGGGCGGGAGTCACAAGTGGTTCCAGATACTTCTCTATCTTCGGCCTGAGTCTAATCTCGAGATCGCTCACTGTCAGTTAGTAGTTAAGTGTCAGTCAGTGAGTGATAATACTGATTCTATAGATGGGGAGTGTTGTTTTTTTCATATCAAGGCGGAGATCAACCAGTCCGTCCGTGGTTACCTAGCACCAACTCAAGATAGTCTCTCGACTTAGTACTTAGTACTCCGTACTTCCGTAGTGTCTACCTAGTAGTTAGTCTACGGATAGTGTCGACTGGATGAATCGAGGAGATTGCCTTAATGCTCCGTATCAGCAAAGACGCGTATGGTCCCGACGGTTGGTGAAGCCACTAAACCCGAATGTAGCCTGCAGGGCCCCACTCCCAAGCGGGTAAGCCGGATTTTTATTTTTATTCTTTCTGCCTCTTGTTTTTTTCGGTCCCATTCTTTTTTTGGTGTTGTGGTGTTTTTTGTTTTTTGTTTTTTTTTTCTTGAATTTGTTATTCAGTATTTCCCATACTTCAAAGTACACGAGAATGTAACTTATTGTATGCAGGCGATTCAACCAGAGACATCGCCATGAACTGTTTTTTAATTGCCTTTTCATGGTGGCAGTAGTGCTTGATTATTATCTACGAGTATCTGGAGTCCAGTCTATACTACGTACCTACCGTACACAACAACACCAATTCTAGAGTGATGACTGGCTGACCAGGTGGAACATCGGGACTGAGCCGGATCTGGTCCCATCCTGGTTCTTACATAAGTACCACTAAGACTACGGTAAGACTAAGACTAAGACTCAGACTAACTAAGGACTAAGTCAGTGACTACGACGCCCGCCGCTTCTACTGTGCTGCTTCTGCTGCTGCTGCTGCTGCTGCTGCTGCTGGTCCTGCTGCAGTACGGGTACTGGACTAGTTCGTCGTACCAGAAGAAGACACTAACTTCCTTACCCAGAGCAGTCAAACCAACTCTCCCCCCCCAATCTGTTTAGTTACTTACTTACAACTTGCTTGGATTTCTTGCTTTTCTTGCTTTTCTTGCTTTTCTTGCTTTTCTCACCTTCTCTTACTCTCTTTCTTTCCCTCTTGTTCTCTTGTTCTCTTTCTAGACTCTAAGTGAGCTAGTTCACCAACTAACACGATCGCTTCGTTTGTACTCTGTTCTTCCTTATCTGCGCTGTCTTTCCGGCTCCATACGATCGCTCTGTTCCTTGCCTAGCAAGCCATTCACTTCCTCCCCCCCTCCCCTGTTCGGAGGTGACGATGCCGATAACCTGCTAATCCTACCGGTGTCGCCTCGAATCCTGTACCTTCGATTCTCTCCCCCCCTCCTCTCCCCTCAATCTCTGGCTTTGAGTCCCTTCGCTTGTGAGAACGCCCGCTTCAATTGCTCGTCAAGTTTCCACTGCCTCTCGTTGTCTCAATTCGACCCGGAGCCGTCGTTTGGTCAAATCTCTGGTTGGTATCAGTGCTCGATGTGGCCGCTGGAGTTGGTGGCTGATCGACATTAGCTACTTTTACCTTCAACCAAGCCCAGAAGGAACCTTTGGCTGGACACCGATCCGACCAGCAATTGTGGAAGCTCTAGGTCGTCCCCGATCTCGGCACGGGCCTTGCGCATAACATTCTCCAACTTTGGGGAACCTGCAAACAATTTCTTCAGACCGACTGATCGGGTGATTGGAGGGTGTGGTGACTGCAAAGCGTGATACCTTTCGGACCAGTCGACTCGAATCAAGGAGGTCGCTCTCTATCCCTCTCGAAAATTTCACTTCACTCAGTCCGGTTGTTCGTAGCAGCAGCCTTGAAGACGACTTCACGTCCGATACTTCAACTGCACTCGAGCATCTGATTCCCGGCACCTCCACTGCTGGTGCGATCGTTGCCTGCCATGCGGACTCAGCTTGTGCTCCCGTCACTGCTCGGGGCGATCGCCTTACTCGCCTGGCCAGTGTCGGTCTCCTCATCTATCACCTACTGTTCGTCCGTGAACACGGGATCTTCCCAAGCCGCAAGTATGTCTTCGTTCATGGCAGCTTTCGGCTCGGTTCTAACCGTTGATAGATGAGAGTACGTTCCAGTCAAACGGTCTCTGCGAGGATCATTGCAGTTCCTATGCGTTCGGTATCCTGCAAGGCTACGACTGCTGGTGTTCGAACATTGTTCCGAACTCTGCAACCAATGTGAACAACTCGAAATGCAGCCAAGATTGTCCTGGGTATCCGGATGATAGCTGCGGAAGTACTTCCAAGGGCCTGTATGCCTACGTCGAAGTCGTCGGCAACCAGCCAACAGGCACCGCGACCGTCTCGTCCACTTCAACCACATCAACTTCGGTCAGTAAACCTCTTGGCCGGAACCTTTGTTATCGCACTGGTGAAGGATGTGCATTGCGGGGCTCGATTGGGACCCGGTTCGATCAAGTGAAACCGCTAGGGACCACATCGGACTCGGTCGAGATAAATGCTCTTGATAAGATTGTGGCGCATCCTTGACGAGTCGCGATTCGAAGAGACTGCATGAACAAGACCACCGCACAGACACTGACTTCTCTTAGACATCCTCGACACAATCGTCTTCTACGACATCAGCTGCCACTACAACTACTGGCCAGACTGTGTCGACCGAGACCAATGCTGGGGGTACGGTCAAGACGGTCACTCTTGAAGCACCACAGCCGACCGCGACGGCGTCCAGTACTGGCACGTCGTCCAAGTCCACTAGCAGCTCGGGCATGAGCTCGGGAACGATTGCTGGTATTGTGGTGGGATCCATTGGTGGTGCCCTTGCAATCATTGCTCTGATATTCGTTCTCTTCTTCGCCAAACGCAAGCAGCGTGCGAGCAGCCCTGATCCAAGTGTACAGAACATCCTACTGGACGGAAGACAAAGCAAAGGCTCACAGATGAGTTTCATGAAGGGCATGTTTTCCGATAACCATAGTCATACGCTATCGGCCGGATCGTCGATCGCCGCCCACCGTCTGCCGACCTTCACGGACAACCGCATGAAGACCGATACCGTTCTGTTTGCCAATGGTCGTCGTGACAGCGATGCATCGCTGCAAGACAACGAGGACTATTCTCGTCCTGTTCTCCGGGTCAGTCATGTGTTTTGTTCTGATGATGCTATGTCTCAGGCTAACGATAATCCTAGCTCACGAACCCGGACTAGAGTATCAGTTGATGGCCGACCGAACCCGTCTCCTTGCGTTTGTTTCTATTGCATTTGCGCTCTCCTATGTCTCTGTCCATTTTCGATTTGCGTGTTTTCGGCGAAAACAGCGGTGTTATGATACCCATTTGTCACATAATCCTCTCGACATTTCACACACATTTTTATTCGACTGCCTTGGGAGATGATGATGAGCTCGACCCACCACACCATCTCCGCCACCGACCAACCACCCGGTTCCTCGCTATTTCTCCCCTTTTCCGCCGACCGAACCCCGCTTTTCCCAGCCAGCTCACTTTTACTGACCAGCCAACCGACCGACTGCATTGCACCCCCTCTTTCTCCTCGATCATCTACGCGTCATGTATTTTTGACCGATGACGCCATGAACCTCGGTCGGAGAAAGGGGGAAAGGGGGGGAGAGAGAGATCCGAGAGGAGGATACTATCCCCAGCGACCTCACACAACCTCACACAGGCATCCTTGATCGGCCAGGGCCCGGAGGAAGAAGTCACGGTCGCTTCAGTGTTGCAGTGCAGTGCAATGCATGCAGGCCTCCCATCAATTGTCCGCTTGATGTCGACAACCACACCTCCTTTCAACACCCCCTTAAACTCCTCTACAACCTACCCTCGCCATTTCAATGGTCGAAGTTCGTGTATATCGACACACAGGACCTGTGCCACCAGCACAGGCTGCAGTACATACTCTAATAGATTAGCAGAGTCCTGATATTATGCTCTTTGCCTTTTCTTTTTTCTTCTTCTTTTTCTGTTGTTACCGTTTTCTGTCAGTGTCAAAGCTAAGCTAAGCTGTACCTGAACCGTTGTTTTTCTTCCTGCGGCCATCTGTGCACACCTTGAAAATTGCATTGTTTAAGACATTTGTTGATTGGCCGGTGGCAGCTGCGCTGAGCACCATGCACCCAATGGGCCTGTAATATCCCGCCACCATGTGAATTACTCTAGCCTCGATGTATGGACATTAGCTCGATTATTCGATATAGATCATCGTGAAATATACAGCCTGCGGTTGAACACCTGAACCACCTGGAAATTGTGTGCGGGTACATCCGTTCCACCAACCCATCGATGAGAAAACCTTCCTTCTGTCGAAACAAATGACGACACAGTTGGTGATAAACACGCGTGCGTTTCAAGGTTCCTGGACTTCCCTTCCGCCTCTGGTAGGTAGTCTAGTGGCCGGCTCTTTTCTCCATCGTCCTAGGCACGCGAGAATTTCCAGATGCCCACCCACTCTGCCCACCTGTCCCCACTTATTACAGACACAGACACAGACACAGACACAGACACAGACACCAGACTCCTGAGAATTGTACATACGTGTACGGGTATTCATCCTCCTCCTGACTGGATCACTCACATACTCATCCAAGTGCATACCATACATAAACGACTAATTCCCTCATTCCGAGCCCGAGCCTCGAAAAAAAGAGAAGCGGGTACCTGCATTGACTACAAGTACAGTACAGTACATCTCAATATCTCCCTCGCCAGTCGCCACCCCGATCATTCCCTCACAATCGGGTGTTTGGGGGAGTGTAGAAATGATGTCATGGGTTTGATTGTGGATTGTGTAGCCACGGATTCCTTGCCGGTGTTGGTTTCGTGCCGGATGATTGATTAAGCATGAGTTGACTAAGTTGCCGGTAAGTTCGCTTTCGTTTTAGATCTAACGTTAGGTGGTTGATCCAGGGTTTGAGGGTGGGATTTGGCTTCTTGCTTTGTGGGTGGGAGGGGGGTTTTTTCTTTGGTTGGATATAGGAGGGTTTGGATTTGGGTCTTGCGTTGATGTTGATGTTGGTGTTGATGTTGCTATTGGGGTGGGGGTGGGGTTGGGTTGGGTAGAGGATTTGGAGTTGGCTGAGGGTGTGGGTGGTGATGCTTTTGATGTTGTCTGGTGTATGTTATGTGCTTTGAGGGCTGGGGGATGGTGTTTAGGTTGTCTGGGGGCGGTGGAGGGGTTGTAGTGGTGGTGGTGGGGGTTGCTTCCTGTGGAATGTGAGGACACACATAGTACAATCCTAGCGACTTCTCTCTAGCTGGACGGGTCTACGATCACCCTTTATCAAGATATGTATGCCATGCCATGCCATGCCATGCTACATAGTACCTATATGTATACCCTGGATGCACTCTCCGGACTGTACAGATGCATGCACCAATCTGCAACCAAGGTAGCACATGACCTGGCACCGGGACAGCTTTACCCTTCCAGGAAATGCGGAGTGTCGCCTCGGTTTTTTCCTCTTCGGTCCAATTGATCCAGACTGGCACCACCCTACCACCCTCCCAACCACTGCAATGCGCTGCACTCTGTGCCATTCCGACAAAAGTGGTATCCTGTCCTCGGGCCCGGATAGCGGTCAGCTGCGGTCGAGGAGATACTGTCCTGCATGTACTGTACTGTACCGTGCCTATCTTGCGGCCAGAGGTCCCCCGCATCCCGCTGTGATAACAACCGAGCTTGGTTGGATATCGTAGCTATCTACTCCGTACTCCGTAGTGTCTGTATCTCTACCTTGACACGCTCGACCGCAGTTACAATGTAGGTCGAGGCGGAAGGAGACTACCCAGTACCTTGGAGAGGTAGCTGCACTTCGCCATCTCCGTCTTTCTCAGATGGAGGGATAGATAGATGCAAAGGTGCTTGAGCCATCAAGTCACTGCATGGCGCTGCTGTCTCGTAGTGAAGCTGCAGCTGCAGCTGATAAGCAGTACAGTACATCCATCCAGAGACGAGAGACTGATACGCAGATAAAGCCCAGAGTCCAGCCAGCAAATCATCTCATTCTCTACATTCCCACGCTCCAATCAGCGCGGGGTGCATACCCTGCAGTGGTGTCTCGACCATCCTGCACAGGGGGAATCCACCACGGGGCAATGGCCACTCCCTATCAAACCAGACCGGACTGGACCAAACCAAGCTGCATGTCATGGATGTGCTGCTCCCCGCGCCCCCTTATCATCTCTGCGTTCGCGCACCCAACACAGTAAAAAGCCCTTTGCATGCTGATCACCACCCCCCCTCCGAGCTTCAGACCGGAAACGGTAGATCGATACGAGTCGCTTGTTACATACATACATGTCCCCCCCGCTTCCCTTTCGAGGTGATATGAGGTCGGTGGTGGAGCTTTTTGTGTCTCTATGATGGGGTGATGGGGTTGCCTTTATAATGTCGGTGCGTCCGGATGAGGTTTTTATCTGTTTACCCTGTCAAGCCTGGCTGCGCTGTCTACCCTCTACGCTATCTACGCTGTCGACATAGCAGGATAGCGATACGCAACGCTGGGAAAGTCTGGAGTCTAGCGCCGATTTATTGAAACAACACCGATGAGACGGGGTTGGAGCTATGGAAACAATGTTTGACCGAAGCAACGTATGGCTGCTCGGCCTCTTCATGGTCGCTGTCTCGGGGGTGTATCTTGCGGTGAATAGACTGCAAGGCCGCAGCAGCACCTCATTAATGCAGCGACTGCGCAGCTACGCCCGATCGCCAATCAGCACACGGCCGTCCTCGCCGGCGTCGAACGAGAAACAAGCCGCCGCGAACGGGGGGCCGTCCTACGTGGACGCGCTCCCGCCGCCGCGCCGGCAGGCGCTGGCCGCGCTCCCGCTCGCCGTCCCCTACCAGGCCATCGACGAGGAGGAGATCAAACGGCACATGCTGCCGATGACGGCCGACTACCGCACGAGCCCGGACCGGCGCTACACCCCGACGGGCTTCTCGGTCGCCGAGCTCAAAGCCCTCGGCGACTTCCCGGACTACGCGACCCTCAGCGGCGTGCCCCTGCCCCAGCCATACCGGGGTTTCGACATCAACCGGGCCCGGCCCCGGCCCTATCGCCCGTTCCGCTGGGCGTACCATCAGACCATGTGTATGTTCCCCCTCCAACCATAGACCCGGGGTGAAAGGCTGACTCTTCCTGTGTTACGGGGGCAGCCCTCACGAAGATGGAGACCGACTGGTGGATCGAGCTCGAGAGCACCTACCGCGCGCGCATCGCGCAGCGCCGCGCCCTGTACGCGCAGCACGGCAGCGGCGTGCTGGGCGCCCTGCCGGGGTCCGAGCTGGCCTGCAAGGAGCTGATGGAGATGGTGCTGCAGTTCGTGTGCGCGCGCTACCCGCAGTACTTCGCCCTCGAGGACCGGCGCATCTTCCACAACCGCATCCTCGGCGTCTCGCAGGACGTCACCGCCGCCCGCCACCCGCTCGAGGTGCTCATCGACCACATCCCCGAGGACTTCGGCATCATGCTGCGCGACGAGACCACGGGGTACTACTTCCTGCGGGCCGGCGTCGTGTGCTCCTCGCTGGGGTGGAATGTCGGCAAGAAGATCGGGATGCAGCTGCATGAGATCCACGAGACGATCCCGGATTATAAGGAGAAGATGCGGTTTTCGATGGATCGGTGGGTATCCCTTTTCATTGGGATGGGGGTGAAACGTGTGTTGGGATGCGGCTAATGTTGATATCCGGACAGGTTCTTCACCAAGATGCCCGCCGATAAGCCTATTCAGCGCGGGTCCTGGGGTCTGGAGGTGGGCGAACCCCTGTACATGCCCCAGGGCGATCCGCACGAGGTGTTGCGGCTGTCCCAGGACCCGGCCCTCAAGCTGGAGGACTGCAACCTCCGCGTCGACTGGCAGACGCTGCGGCGGCTGCCGCTGTCAGCGGCCGTGGTCTTCAACTTCAAGGCGCTGTTCACCCCCGTCACCGAGTTCCGCGACGAGCCGGGCGTGCCGGCGCTCGCGGCGACGGTCCTGAAACACGGGAAGAAGAATCTGATGGAGTACAAGGGGACGTGGCATGTAGAGCACGTGGTTCTGCCGAATCTGGAGAAATGGGCCCAAGAGCAGGAGGAGAGTGGGTTGGTTCCTAAAGGTTGGGAGGTCGCGACTCTGGAAGAGAGTCCGTGGTTTAAGGGGTGGCAGGACAAGTGGCATCGGCAGCAGGGGTTTTAGAGTATTCTCGTGGTTATCTGGTGATTAAGCTGGGTGGCTTTTGTGTATTGATTGGTGGTTCTCTTTGTTTAAGTTGGGATGTAGGTGAGACTAAGACTTAGGTATCTCTGAATGCCCATTAACTTGTATCTTCCCTGGTCGAAGGCTGAAGCTGGTGTTGAGATTTAGTCTCCCTGCTGGCTGATTCTGAAGCAGAGTAGTCGAGTCGAGGACCAGCGAGTGCTCAGACTTGCGCTTCTTCCAATTGTGTAGATCGTAGGGTTTTGCGATGCATCTCACCCAAGGGAACGTCACGGCCAGATCATAAGGTACAGGGTCGATACCATCTCCTGCCTCTGACACAGGGTATGCACCTAGGCCACAGGCTGGTTTGTCAGGACATTCCCGAAACGCGGAGCACCCAGTTGGTGACCTACACGAATCCGGGGGGCTGCCAGCCGACCTAGCCTGCAGGAGCTAGCCAGGCGTGTGAAGCTTTCTCTTTCCTTCGTGCGCATCAATGCATCCATCGATGACAGCACAACTCGCAAACTGCCAAGGTCTGCCTCAATCATCCTTCTCCTCCCCCTCCTCTTTGTCGTCCTCGTCATCACTCCTCTCCATCTCCTCCAGCTCCGCCTGCAGCGGACTCACCCGCTCGTCCAACAACTCCAAATCCTCCAACTGCTGCCGCGGCGGCAGCTTCCACAGACTCGTACCACAGACACGATCCTTGGTCAACAGCTCATCGACAAACTGATCCACGTACGTCAGGGTGAACGAGTCGCGCACCCGGCGCTTCAGCTTCCGGTAGTCCAGCAGCAGCGGCTCGAGGGTCTTGTAGACGTCCGCTGCGGGGAAGGTCAGCCGCACGTAGAACGCCGCCAGCGCGCGGAGGTACTTGAAGTCGCCCCGCGCTTTGACGACCGCGTCACTCCCATCGCTGTTCTCGTCGTTATTCCCGCCGTTATTCCCGTTCGGGTTGTTGTAGGTCGGGGGATCTTCGGTGTCGGGATCGGTGAAGTTCAGATACTCGAGGATGATGTCGCGGTCCGGGTTGAGCTGGAGGAGCTTGAAGGCGAGACACAGGAACGGGGTGGGCTTCTCGGCCACGCCGTACACGCCGCCGATGCAGGTGAGGTCGACGGCGCGGTCGCACAGGGTGGCCGCGTTCAGACCGAAGCATTGCTCCTTCCAGTAGTAGGAGTCGGTGATGCGGTCGCGGACCGCCTTCTCGAAGAGCGTCGCCGGGTTGACGCCGCGGATGAGCGGGCCGGTGTAGCCTCGGTTGTCGAGGAAGGAGGATGCGTCGGCGCGGTGGGTCATTTTCTTTTTCTTTTTATGTTTTGGAGAAAGTCAAGATGAGTGGGGAGGGAAAGGAAAAGGATAGGATGCGGCGGCGTAAGGTAAGAAGAAGAAGAGAGGGAGGGGAGTGGAAAGTTAGGTGCAGGCAGGCGTTCGGAGTTCGTTCTTGGCACCAGCTCCCTCTGCCAAGCCTTCTTTCTTATCGATTGTCGCGCGGACAACGAAATCACTCTTCGTCTGAAACATGGGCTGAGTCGGTGTTTATATTATGCGCCGATGATTCTAGATATGAACGGTGAGGCAATAATTATGAGTCCTACTACTACCACCTAGTGGGAAGAGGGATGTGCCTGGTGGAAGGTTATTCATAACTCTATCTTTTCTTTTCTTGACTGCATACACATTCCAGTACATGGGCTCCCATTCCTCCCCCGCATTATCATTATCAACAAGCATACTTCATACTTCAGATTGTACTGTACATACCTCCAGCCCATGTAGTTGACATCGCAATTGCAATCGCAATCGCAATCGCAATCGCAATCGCAATCGCAATCGCAATCGCAATCGCAATGGTCCTCCTGACCTCCTCGACCGTCTCGGTGATCATCTCCTCCGGCATCATCTGCACCTTCACCTTCCTCCTCTTCCTGTCCGGCTACGTCCTCCAGCAGCAATCCGTCCGCAACATCCAACATGCCATCCGCGCACCAGAGCTATCCCTACCCCGTCACAACGAGGACCAATCCATCCTCCTCAACACCCCACCAAACCAGCAACAACAACAACAAAACCCCATAACCCCGCCAAACCAAGACCCCACCCCCGCAGCAGAAGGCACCTACGCCTACCTCCAGCTCCTCACCCGCCCCGACCCAAGCCACATCTGCAGCGCGATCCTCTTCTTCCACTCCCTGACCGCAGCAACCGACCCCACCAACCGCACGCGCATCCAAGACCGTCTCTTCATGTACCCGCGCGAATGGGACCAGCTGTACACCCCCTCCAGCCCCCCCGCTACCACCGACACCGACCCCAAACACGCAACCATAACCCAAGCCCTCGCCCACCTCCGCACCGCCGCCCTAGCCAACAGCATCTGGCTCCTCCCCATCGACACAGGCCACCAAACCACAGACGCCCACCTCCTCCGCCACGGCCAGATGCAGTTCGTCTCCTACGACAGCGTCCTCTACCTGCAGACCCCGGGCCTCGTCGCCTCCGTCCCCAATCTCGACGCCGTGCTGCTCTCCCACCCGCTCCCCGGCAAGCACGATCCCGCCCGCCCGGACTCGTACAATAACCCCGCGTGGATGGCGGTGCCGTTGCGTCCGGAGAGAGAGAGCGTCTTGCCCGGCGGCGGGGCGTATCTGGTCACCGTCAATCGGGTGGGGAGTGTGGGGCAGGTCGAGGCGAGGGGGCATGTCATGCGGCGGGAGGTTGGGGGGTTGGTTAGGGGCGTTAGGGGCGTTGCGGAGGGTGATACTGATGCTGATGCTGGGGTTGGGGAACAGGCGGGGTATGTGGTCTTTGAGACGGAGGAGGATGGGAGGGTGAGGTGGGAGGGGAATGAGTTGTATGGGGCGTGGAGGCGGGGGGTGGAGGGGGTTTGTCCGGGGGTGGAGTTTGAGGGGTTTTATGATTGAGTTTGTTGGTTTTGGTTGGAGTTTATAGGCGGCTTTTCTATGATGATGGTTATGATTTATGATTTTGGGCTTTGGGGTGTGTGTTCGGTGTGTGGGTGTTCTATATGAGTTGTAATGAGAATTGATGCTATAGATTAACACTATATTCTGGCGGTGGGTTTGGGAAGGAAGTTGTAGATTTGAAGGCCAGAGGGTAGTCACTGCTGTGGTCGTTGATGTACCATATCTATGGCCTGTAGGTAATATAGGGTGACGTTGTTTAATGGTACGCAGCTGGGACCGCCTACTACGCTACCCCTAGTGAAGACACCTCGCCAAACATCCGAGGCATCACCGAGGCACCCCGATCTCATATCCCAACAACACCTCCGTCGTGTTCCCCTCCCATCCCCGGTTCCCACTCGTCGACACCATAAACCGACACGCCTGGTCGATGTACAGCTGCGACACCGTACCCGTCCGATGTCCCGGGATGATGAGGAAAGGCACCGTCGAGTGTCGAGTCACCTGCTCATGCTTCAGATCGTACAGTCGAAGGATATCATGAGATGCACTGCATCGTATCAGTTAGCTTGTTTATTCTGCCCATCAGCAGACCGAACCTACCAGACAATATGCCGGCCATTGGGCATCGCCCTCAGCGCCGTCACCGGCCCACTGCCCTGCGGGAACTTGAACGTCCGCTCCGGATCCCTCAATCCCTTGTGGAGACTGTATTCCTCCACGGTCCCATTGCGCCGTCCCGCGTAGATGTAGTTCCCGTCCGGGGACCAGCACGCATTCATACACCACGGAGGAGCATTGCGCGGGATGATCCGCGCCACTGGGTCCGGCTGCCGTCGATCCCAGATGCGGATCGTGCCGTCGATCGACGCCCCCAGGAAGGTGTTGTCGTTGCTGGGCGTGTGCTCGGGTTGTGCCGGCTCGCTGAATGCAGTGCTCTGTGCGGTCGGCTCGATCTCCTCCGCGTGAGGCAGGCCGTTGACGACCGGCGCGGGAGCGCCGTTGGGCTGGACGGGGTCGGTCGAATCCGGCGCCTGGTCCATGGCGTTGGGGTCGGGGGGCGCTGGGACGGCAGCCGCGGGCGCTGGGGGTGGTGGTGCTGCTGCTTCTGCCGCCTCGTTGTGGCTCGTCTCTGGCTCGCCCGGGGCATCGGCCTCCGGAGGCACTCCGTTAGTGAGTGCTTTGCCAAACTCGTCATCGTCATCAATGCCGAACGCGTTGCCTGATCCGCCCGCCTCGTCACCGCCGGGCCCGTCGCCGTCGCCGAACAGAGAGTCGGCGCCGCCAAAGAGCGAGTCCGCTGGCGAGCCCGCCTGCGGGTCCGGGTCAGCGTCATTCTCGCCTTGGTCGTTGGACGTGTCCATGGATCCGAAGCTATTCTCCCCCCCTGCCGCCTGGTAGTTCGACGAGTACGTGCCGTTCGGCTGTGGCGGTTCGATGATATCCTTCGGCACAGGGAGGCTGGACTCCGGGCGCATCTCGATCGCCGAAATCTGCCCCGCGGTCGACCCGAACGCGCGGCGCGTCTGTCCGGTGTTCAGATCCCAGTCGAAGAGCCGCTTGTCCCAGCTGCCGGACAGCAGGGACTTCTCGTCGGAGGTCAGGGTCAGCACCGAGACGGCCGAGGTGTGCTGCCGCAGGAGAGCGATCTCCTTGCCCTCCTCGTGGCGGACGGACTGCAGGCGGATGTTGCCCGACTCCTGACCGGACAACAGCCACAGTCCCTCACTCTGGCTCGCCAGCGAGTAGACCGGCGATATCGTGTTCCCATCCATGTTCTCCCAGTAGGTCATCAGCACGCCGGCCTTGATCACGCTGTCCACGAACGGGTGCCGCTGCGCGACCGTAAGCATCAGCTTACTGTTAATCGAGTCCACCCAGTTGAATTTCCGCACGTATCCGTCCGAGCCCCCGCTGAACACCCATCGCATATCCGCCGTGGCCGTCACCGCGTTGATCGAGGTGCTGTGCGGGGCCGCCGTCGTGGGGACGATGTCGAACGTCGAGGCCGTGAGGCACTCCGGTCGCACCGGAGGGTGGTATACAGATACCGGAGACGCGACGTTCGCGGCCCCCGGCGACGTCATCTCCACGTCCTGATTCTGTTGCGTCGCGACCCCCGCGCTCTCGGACACGTTGGACTGGCTTTCCGCATCGGGGTCGGCGTCTTCGGCGTCGGCGTCCGCTTCGTTGTCGTTGACCCCGTCGTCTGCATCCCGGAGCGTATCGTCCATCTCATTGTCGGAGCTGCCGTCTTGGGAGCCTATTGTCGCGGGAATATGTTAGTCGACTGCTGCTGAAAGAGGTCATGGGAGAGAGGAGGGGGTCTCTACCGGCAAGATCGCGATCGTCGTCATCTTCTGCGAGGGAGGCCATTTTGCAACAGGAAATCGCCGGGGATTATAGTTATATGTGAAAGCAAGGAAGTGAACGGCACCGCGAGTGTGAAGTCGCCAGTAATATAGAGTGTTTGCGCGGCTGGGGTTGCTAGAACCCTTGTCGGTGGGTAGGGTGGGGGCTTCAATAAGAGGTCAATGAATCGGGGTTATTGGAGTCGCATGCCATGCGCGCATTGTACTGTTCTAGTTTCAGTGAATATTCCCGTTATATAAAGGTCTTCGAGAGCACATTTCTCGGGATTATAGATCGAATTGTATCAGGACCTCCATTGACGCCCCCAAAATATAGAGTACTGCGATATAGGCCAAGGATTGCGATCAGTTGGTGAATCGCTCATGGCTGTACCTTTTCCCCGGGACGAGCATGCTGACCGCCTAGTTGGTGCCTGAGTATGGAGGCTGCAAAGACGCATGCCGAACACGGTTAGCGGAATCTTTCCCCGGATCAACATTTTTCGACTACTTGGAAGAGTGGGTATACTTCGATTCATGATAGATGCTGTGGCTGTTTGTTGGCGGCCGCAGCTTCTTTGTATCCTGCTCATTTTGGTAGATCTGGGAGGATGAGGTGTTCTTGCTGGAAAACTGCTGTGGCCCAACTTGCAAAAGTAATTCCAGGTGGCACGCTTTTATACGTCCATACAGCCAGGGCCTAGTCTAGATCTTCGTTGGGGATGTCTGTTTGCCGGCATTGTTGCTCATGCAAACAAACAACGATCCGGCTATACTTTTGGGATGACTGGCTGGTTCTCAGTCTGTTTGAGTCCATTACGCGATGCTTAGGAAGTGTTATAGTTAATAGTTTATGGAAAAGACAAACAGACTCTCTGAAAATATGTAAAAAACACCTAGGTCTGGCGATCGCAAGTGCCTCGAGGTGAGGCAACATCCCGCATGAGAAAGAGAAGGTGAAGGAAGCCATGGAGCTGTAGAACTTAAGCTAGCTGTGTTCTAATGCGTGAATTTGGCCAGACATTTTTCATCTGAACAAGTTACTGAAAAACCGCGCCTCTGGAAAGCCAGGGACCTCTTTCTTGCTTTTGGCTTTACCTATACAGTGAATGAGATTCTTCTGTTAAAACTGCACCGGCTCATATTGAGTGCAGCTTAGTTTTCCATTCAAAATTGCACATACTACAATTGTCTGAAGTCCTCGTTTTGCACCCAGAACGCAATTGTTTTGGTTGTTGAGGACTAGGCAACACACATCCTAACCTCGAAACGTCTACTGTCATTTCCCTCTCACTACAGAACCACTTGCTTGACAGGGTCGAGAATTATTTCTAACATAACACAGACTTATGATTCCAAGTTTGCCAACAAACCCACCCATTGCCCCTCAGATTATCAGGAAATCTAACACGCAATTGCCAGCACCCTCATACTTAGCACCTACAACAGATTCCGTCAACACGAGTCCTTCCAAAGTCGTTCCCTCGTTCGACAAACAACCCACAATATGAAGCACAAGAAGCAGAAACGCGGGCTCTTCCTCTACACAAGCAAGCTCCCCGAGCCAGCAGAAGTCCATCCAGAAAAGAAAGACCACGCCTGTCCCGAGATCAGAAACTATCTTTTCCCTTCCAAGCCCGAAACCCCGGAGCCATGGCTGAATCGCCCGGAGCTGCCTTCTTCAGCGGAGATCATGGGCATCGCGGAAGAAGATGAAGACGACGAGAACTTCGTTGACCTCGCCCCCAACAACATCTTCGGTCCCTGGGAGTCGGAGCACGCGTACCTCAAAGCACACTATGAGCTGCTGCGAGAGGATGCAGTCGCTCCGCTGCGGGATGCCGTAGCACATGTTCGCGAACACCCAGACATGATGGAGAACAAAGTTGCCTCGATCTACGAGAAGGTATGTCACTTCGATCCTATAAGCCAGCCCGGTCTCTGGGGTTTTGGATCTCGGCTCACCTCTACGACCACCAGGTTTACATCATCGGTGTCACTTGCTCACCGAAGGGGCTGGGTTTCCGGATTCAGTTTTCAACACATCGAGCGGGGAAGAATATCGCTTGGGAGTACTCGAAGCGTCTGATCACTGGATCCCTTGTCGCGCTCTCCCCAGCAGACGATGTCTTTCGGACGCAATGTGTCGTCGCTGTGGTGGCGAGCAGGGCTCTGGAGAGCGTGAAGATGAAGCCTCCGCAGATAGACATCTTCTTCGCGAAGCCCCAGGATGTCGAGTTCGATCCCCAGAAAGAGTGGCTGATGGTCGAAGCGAAAGACGGGTACTTTGAGTCGGTTAGACACACGATGACGGCCTTGCAGAAAATCGACCAGGAAAGGTAAGTAGTGTTGTATTCTTTCATCTCATGTCCGGTATTTAACCATGATATGCAGTTTTCCTCTATCCGACCACATATGCCGGCTTAATCCTCAGATCGAGCCCCCGGAGTATGTGAAAAGCAACCCTCGCGTCGATCTCCAGGCAATCATCGAGGAGTGCGAGGAAGACAGTCGAATTGACCTGCTTGCAGGATGGCCATCGGTGCCGATTGGAGATCGTGATGCAACCCAATGGGAAGCCCTTCATAACATGCTGGCCAAGCGACTGTCCATTGTACAAGGTCCCCCGGGGACTGGCAAAACATATGTGTCAGTTCTTGCGTTGAAGATCTTGCTCTCCAACATGAAACCCAATGACCCGCCCATAATCCTTGCCTCTCAGACGAACCATGCCTTGGATCAGCTGCTCAGACTGGTCTCGCTCTTCGAAGAGAAATATATCCGTCTGGGCGCGCGCAGCTCGGATGCCGGTGTCAAACTGCGCACTCTCTTCGCTATTAGAGCAAATGAGATGGCTGTAATCAGTGGCGGTGCGGGAACAGCAGCCAGTTTCGACTACAGAAGACTGACCAAAGAGATAGCCGACCTCCTAGAGCCATTCGGGGCCGAGCGCGTGGGTGCGCCGCTCTCGTCGGAGTTCTTCGTCCAGTACGGCGTGCTGACTGAGGCTCAGCTAAACTCGCTCAAAAAAGGAGCAGAAGACTGGATCAGTTCTGACAAAGAAGGCATCATCGATCCTTTAGTCGCCTGGCTAGGGGAAGAAGCGGTGCCTTTCCAGGTCAAATATGCAGAGGACAACTTCGGATTCGCAGAAGATGAGATTGACCTCGAATACGAACAGTTGAAAGAACTTGAGGCGGAGCAAGGGCTCGAAGATGACGGTTTTGAGTACCTACAAGGCCGATTTTTCTACATTCTTGACAGCATGTGTGGGCGGAGCCATTCTTTCCCCAGTGGGTTACCTTCCAACCATACCAAGTTCGCAGATTTGTGGAAGGTCAAGCCAGAAGCACGAGGACACATATACGACTCAATGCGGCAGCTGCTCAAGGAGAAAATCACAAAACGGCTCCGTGAACTTGCTTCCAAGTACCAGAAGAATTGCAGGTGGATACAAGCTGGTCGATGGGAGCTAGATCATGCAATCCTTCGAAGCGCAAAGGTCATCGGCATGACTGCTACCGGCTTGAGCAAGTACAGAGGTCTCGTCTCGAGTTTGAAGCCCAGGATTGTGCTGATTGAGGAGGCCGCTGAAGCAATTGAAGCCCCAATCGCAGCTGCATGTTTTGACTCTCTTCAGCACCTGATACTCGTCGGCGATCATCAGCAACTGCGAGGAAATTGCACTGTGCAAGACCTGGAAGGGGATCCCTTCTACCTCGATATCTCGATGTTTGAACGGCTAGTGAATAACAACATGGGCTACGTCACCTTGCGATGGCAGAGACGAATGCCCCCGGAGGTACGGCAGTTGCTGGAGCCCATCTACGGCACCCTCGAGGACCATAGATCGGTGCTTCAACGCCCCAAAGTGGTTGGTATGGGGGACCGCCGGTCTTACTTCTTCACTCATAATTGGCCTGAGACTCGAGACAGCTTTGCATCGAAGTATAATGAGACCGAAGCACAGATGATCGTGGGGTTCTTTGTTTATCTAATACAGAACGGTGTGCCTGTCCACGAGATCACCATTTTGACCTTCTACAATGGACAGAGAAAGCATCTGCTGAGCCTTATGAAAAGACACCCTTACCTTCAAGGCCTGTACCTCAAGGTCGTTACCGTCGACTCCTATCAAGGTGAAGAAAACGAGGTCGTCATTCTCTCCATGGTCCGTAGCGGTGGTGACAACATCGGATTCTTGTCCATCGAGAACCGTGTCTGCGTTGCGTTGTCGCGTGCCAGATGCGGATTCTATATTTTCGGGAATGCAAATTTTGCTGCAGTCCATAGCGACTTGTGGAGCCGTGTTGTCTCCATCATGAAGCCCCAGCGAGTCGGGGTGAAGCTGCCCCTGACCTGCGTGAAGCATAAAGAGAGGACCTTCATGAAAAGTGGGTTACTCCTCCCCCTGGCTTGAGATAGGTTCGATGCTAATGGTACTTTGTCTTCACTCAGGCCCCTCCGAATGGGACTACATAAATGGAGGATGCTATAAAAAGTGCGGCGAGAAGCTCGACTGCGGCCATTTATGCAGCCTGAAATGCCATAGCTTCCCCCACTCACGAGTCGTGTGCGACAGCGTCTGCAACAAGAGATGGGAATGCGGTCACAAGTGTCGGTCATTATGCTCGTCCCAACATTCATGTTCGTGTACGAGTTGCCAAGTAGACTTGGAGACGAGTTACGCTGCAGCAACGGCGGCGGAGTTGCACGTCCACGTCCCGGTGGAACCGAAAGCGGATCCCCGCCCCGAAGGCATCCGCGCCTACCAAGCCTATGCCAGCGGAGGAGTCAAAGAACACGACGCAATCTTGTTTGAAAAGGCTCGAGCCAGTAAAATGCCGAGTTCGCCAGATACGGATCTATGCACCGCGATGGAGGATCTTATGGTGATGGATGACGAGCAAGGAGGGGGCGGCGGTAAGGACCAGGCAGGAGAGAAGGGGGCGAAGGCGACTCCCCGACGGATGTCGGTGTCACTTCTGGACTTGTACGATGAGTGAGATTAGAATACCTTCACCAATGGGATAATTACTAGCCTTGCAGGAGAGGGTCTATTTCATTGCAGAGGTCTCAACCCTGTACACCGTGGACAATATCGAGTCGATAGTGTATAAGTGGCTTGTTTTGCTGCAATTGTCATATGCTTACCCGATGGAGGTGCTGCAGCAGCATCACCTGCACCAACGTTGTGGAAAATACAGCCGCTGTATACTTGGTTGAGTCCCTGCGTAACCACGGGTCTGATAGTCTGATACGAATAATACATGTCATTCGTGAATCATATGTCGTTGTTGATCTTGGGCCGCTAATCCCACGGCATTGTGATCATGTCTTTACTTGATGAGCTATGTACAGTACTTCATTCCTTGGTGGATGATCACCAAGCAACTTTCGCGACCACGCTGTGGGGAAACATGCCCACGACGACCTTCCTGGTCTCATCCATCATCAAGACCCCCACCGCAAGGCCCAGCGGGATACACCAGAACTCCAGCGGAATAGACGCGGTGTTGAACAAGGACTGCAGGCCGGGTTCTTCCGTCACGAAGATGGCGATGGCCAGCGACACCAGGATCGCCAAGGGCAGCCACAGGTTGCGCTGCTTCTTGCGGAGAGGGTCGGCCTGCAGGATGGACCGGCGCTTGTTGCGTACGGAGAGGATGTTGCCCCACTGCATGATCACCAGCGAGACGAAGTAGACACTCTGGCCGACCGCGTTGAAGTGGGCCAGCTCCGCCTCGGTGTAGCCGTAGAAGCCGTCGGCGTACTTCCCGAAGGCGAAGACGAGGGCGTGGAAGGGGATGCCCGCGTGCTTGTACATGTACAGGAAGAACATGGCGTGGGCGCTGACGGCCTCGATGACGCCGATGAACAGGTACGCCTGGCCGTAGATCTTCAGGTTGATCAGGTGGTCGGTCTTGTGGTTGCGGGGTGGGATGCTGAGCAGGTCGAACTCCTCCTTCTCCATGATCAGCGACAGCGACAGGAACAGATCCGTGAAGACGCAGACGATGATCATCAGGAACGAGCTGAGCGGGAGCGGCACGCCGAAGAACACGTTCATGACCACCGGCCAGATCTCCGACCAGCTGCCCGCCGGGAGCAGGTAGGCGATCACCTTCTGCAGGTTCTGGAAGACCAGCCGGCCCAGCCGGATGGCGTCGATGATCGAGTCGAAGCGATCCATCAGCACGAGGTCCGCCGCCTCGATGGCCACGTCGCTGCCGGAGACCACCGCGATCCCGACGTCGGCCGCGCGCAGCGCGGGGGCATCGTTGACTCCGTCGCCCGTCACTGCCACCACGTTGTCCCGGGCCTTGAGCTCCTCGACGATGCGCAGTTTCTGCTCGGGTGTGGTGCGTGCGAAGACGACCTCCTCGTACTGGCAGATCGCGGCCCATTGGGCCTGGTGTAGCGCGGGGATCTGCGACCCCTCCACCAGCAGGCTCCGTCTCGAGTGTTTCGTGGACGACGCCCCCTCGTCCCCACCACCGTCTGCAGACCACGCTTGCAGGTCGGAGACAGTGTCCGGCTCGGCCGTGCCAGTGAAAATGCCGATGTCTCGGGCGATGGCGGCCGCAGTCAGGCCGAAATCACCGGTGACCATGAAAAAGCGGATGCCGGCGCGGCGACAGGCGGCAACCGTGGCCGGGATCTCGGGGCGAGCAGGGTCGACGATGCCGAAGATGCCGACAATGGTGAGATCTTGCACTCCGCGGGCCAGGATCTCGTCGTTGAAGTCATTCGTGCCGACTGCCGCCGTGGGGATGTAGTCCTTCTGACACAGCACGATCACGCGCTGGGCCCGACGCGAGAGTTTCTGCTGAAAGGCCGAGAAGGATTCGCGGGCGGCGGCGTCCATGGGCTTGGGGAATCCGTCTCCGGACAGGTACGATGTACAATGCGGCACGAGAACATCGGGCGCCCCCTTGACATAGACCAGACAGCGCGTAGGGAACTGGGGAGTTTTGTGTACCGTGAGCATCCATTTGTTTTTCGAATTGAACGGGATCTGGTGGACGCGTTCGTACTCATGCAAGCCGGCACTGCCGTGCGGCCGCAGCGTCTCGACCCAGCGGAGCACAGCAGCGTCAGTGGCATTTCCATTCACCGTCCGCTCGTTGATGGGCAAGTCTATGGTCTCTTGGTCGAAGAAAGCATCGTTGCACAGGGTGGATCCTCGCACTAGAGGCTCCAAGGCAGTTGGGATCGGAATCGACTTTTCCTGGCCGCTTTTCAGGGCCTCCATGTCAAACTCCTGGTCAACCAACCCCAAAGACTGGACGAACATCTTGTTCTGGGTGAGAGTGCCCGTCTTGTCGGAGCAGATGACATTGACGCAGCCCAGGGTCTCGACCGTAGCTAACCCTTTGGGTAGGATGTGGTTCGCCTTCATGCGTTTGGCCACAATCATCAGGGTGAGAGCGACACCCACCGGCATGCCTTCGGGGATGAAAGCCACCACACAGCCCATCACGTCGTTCAGCATTTCTACGACGTTCATGAAGCCGGGCTGGTCCACGCGAAGCCATCCCACCCAGGTGAAGAGAATCGCGGCCGCCAGAATGACAGTCAACACCACGATGATGCGCACGAAGCGGGAAATCTCTTTCTGGATGAGCGTGGGCTTCTCCTTGACGGTGGCGGTGATCGAGGCCAGCCGGCCCATCACCGATCGGCCGCCAGTCAGGACCACGACACCGACAGCATTGCCGTTGGTGACACTGGTGCCCATGAGGGCGATATTGCGCGTCTCGAGGAAGTTCTGGTCCGTGGCATCGGTCGCTCCCTCGACCTCGTCAGACTCCCCCGTGAGGATGGACCGGTCAAATCGCACATCGCCAGAGCTGCGAATGATGCGCATGTCGGCGGGAACCTTGTTGCCAATGGAGATGTGGACCAGATCGCCCGCAACCAAGTCCGCGGCCGGCACTCGAACAAGATTTCCGTCCCGCATGACCATCGCATCGGAGGGCAGGAGCCCCAGGATGGAGTTCATGACCCGAGAGGTGGACCAATCCTGGAAGGCGGAGAAGGAGGCTTGCAAGGCAATGACGATGATGACCAGGATGGCCATGGCGAGGTTGGTTACCGACGGAGGGTTGCTCAACGGCTGCCAGCAGAGGAAGAAGATGATCACACCAATCCACAGCACCGAGCAGAAGCCACCAAAGACGTACCAGAAGACCTTCTTGAAGTAGTTCTCACCGTGGTGGGCGACGGCATTCTTGCCGTCCCGCTGCAGACGAGTCTGGGCTGCATCGGCGCTCAACCCTTGGTTGGCGTCGACATTGAGGTGTTGGCATAGTGTCTCGGTGGACAGGAGATGGAAGTCCAAGCCTTCGAAGTAATCTTGGTCCGGCTTCTTCTCCTTCTCGCCGCGAGCCTTGAGGACCTCTTGAGTTGCAGCCTGGGATTCGGATATCTGGAAGGAGATGGTACGGAATTCGATGGGAATGCCAGCCTCCGGAGATGATTGGGAAATGCTGCGGGCACTGCGGACGGTATCCCGGCTTCGAGACCGCGTCACATTGTAGATCGACCGGTTGTTGGTGGCGGGATGAGTCTCGTTGTCGAAGTTGATGGAGTGAAACTGCGTTGCTCGACTTCTGCCATTGGGGCTGTGGCCATCGGATTCCAAGTCCGACTCTAGGGAGGTCCGAGGCTTGTCATCCGAGACAGCACCGCCTGCAGGAGAAGAGGACATGTCTGTGAGAGCCGAAGTAATGGGGTTGGGGCGATGCAAGGGAGGTATCACAAAGCACGCACAGCCAGCGTAGGTCAGGGCAGCACGCACGTCTCACGTTTCAAGAGATAGATAATGGTAGGTTGGGTGGGTTACTGTGCAGTGAATGGCAATGCAGACGACTGCAGTATTTATTTCCATCGGGGCAGCCATGACAGAAGCTCTTCGACATCGCCAAGAGCACCGTGATAATGAGGGCTAACCATGATGGCAAATGAAGAAGGGGAGACAGCTTCCGCCGATAGATTTTGCTCGCACTGTTCTCTCTTGCCTTCTTACTGTACCCTAAGAGTTCCCTAGCGAGTGGAGGAGAGGCTCTTCCGGAAATCCCTCATACCAAGCATGTGGATCTCCGATAGCCCTACTCTGGCTGGGGTGGATCGGGGGGGTGTTTGTTCGTCCGACGACCCTTTTCCATATAACCTTAGGTAGGTTGGTCTGTGCTTTTCCCCCTGCTGCACATTCCGGAGAAGCTTGGCATGTACGATCGTAGAATCCCATAGTACCTGAATTATAAGGCTGGGATGTATATGGCACGAAATTCCACGATTCAGCAGATAAAGCTTCCAAGCAAGTGTCCCAGAGCCTCAGCCTGATCCCTTCAAGGATTTTTCGAGATCCTGAAGCAGTGTTGCCTTCACCGAGATAGAAGCCCTGAGGGAATTTCTCTGGCCAGTCAGCATGTGGAGCAGAGGATCGGTGCCTCTTTGGCAACGACCAGCCTACTCAATCGCTCAAACTAATCCCGCGTACAAAATCCCCCATCAGGCCAGATTGATGCGGCATTTGTCGTGGTTCGGATCTGAATAGGGCGACCTTTCGACTTTTTGCTGGCAGCATCTCCGCCACGCGCGTCCAGCAGAGAGAGGGACCTTGGACGAGCGGCTGCAGGAGTACGAGTACTAACGGGCTAAGACGCCCGTCAGGCATAAACTTATAAGTGCCTTAGGCATACAAGGTCCCAAAACATATATGTAGTTTGAAGTAAAACCCCTCAAGGTCTTTTGCCTAATATTCCCTTCTAGGGTAATCTGGGATTGCTTAGGGATATTTAGAATCTGTTCGTTCATAGTCCTTCGGTGAGGCTCTAAATATTGCTTGAATTAGTACTCCGTACTCCGTAGTGGAAGGAACTAGCTACAGCTAACTACTGTAGTGTTGATAATTTCTCGCGTCATGTGACCCAGTAGTCCGAGACCACACACACCGACATGTACTTCTGGCTACTAGCCAGTAGGCAACAAGAAGCGCTAATTTGAATCTACTGTGTAAAGTGGAAAGGGAAATTGGCTACTAGGTAAGTTAATTTCCGCAGCAATCCAGTTCATTCGTCTTTCAAGTCCATAGATTATGAATGTGACCATAAAGGCAAAGATCAACACCACCTTAACCCAAGCTGATCCATCGATGATGTCACAGCACATCTGCAGCAGCACGACTATTGGCTCGTGGGGAGTATTTCTCCCGCGGCTAAACTGCGATTGACAGGCACAGTCCGGTTTCTCTGCTCTTCTCGACACTTCCAACTCGCCTTTGCCTTGATTGTTGTCGACCAGGGCCCCATGTTCTGGAACGCTCGATGCGAGATGGAGAGTATGTACCGCCTGTACTTGGTATGTATCTGTATGTCTGTACTGTACATGACCGCCCCTCACATCGCTGCATGCACTGGGTCAGTTCATCCTCAAGCGTAATTTAGGAGAATACTTCCAACGAGTAGTTCGTCCCTGAGAGATCCATAATTGTTTAGGTGCTGGAGATACCCCCGGGTCAACGGGTGGGGTGGAGCAAAGACGGAGATGAGACC
Organism: Aspergillus aculeatinus CBS 121060; assembly: GCF_003184765.1. Lineage (NCBI taxonomy): Eukaryota > Fungi > Ascomycota > Eurotiomycetes > Eurotiales > Aspergillaceae > Aspergillus > Aspergillus aculeatinus. Next base: position 372,374 of record NW_020291506.1, read on the forward strand.
ATGGGTCGCACTCTAGACTGTTTAGTCTACAGTAGTTACAGACTTACAGTACTCATTGTCGGGGAGAGGAACTGCTGATGCTTGCTTACTACAACAGTAACATTAACTTACTGTCTGTACCTATTCATTCATCCACCCCTCCATCCTTCATCCTTCATCTTCCCTGCTCCCCGGTTCTCTCTTTTCTTCCCCCTCTCCTCAAACATCCTACATACATTATTCGTACAACACAACAAAACACCTCCCTGCAGCTTTGCTGGCTGGCTGGTAACTCATCCCACCAATCGCTGGCCATTTTTCATCTTTGTTTCCATCACTTCTGCGCCGATAGAAGAGTCCGGAAGCGTCTAAGCAGCCCCTCGAGAGCGCCACAGACGTGACCGAACAGGCCGAGGCACTCCCTTAACACTAGCGGCCGATCGAGATGCACCTTTGTCAAGCTGTCATACAACCGCCCTGACGATAAAACCTCTTCCCCCTTGAACCTCGCCACTGACATTATTCTTCGTTCATTGCGCTGTATTTGCATCATCATCATCATCACCATCAGTATTCCAGTATCCATCCTCCATCAACAAACCTCCTCATCGTCTCCATCCGTACAGTACTCTTGCAGTACACAAACTGCCTTTCCCCGATCGGATCTACCAAACCCACGGTCATGGCCGAGTTCATTCGCTCGCAGATCCTGGGAACCACCTTCGAAACCACAAACAGGCAAGAATCCCCGCCGATGTTTTTCTTTTCTAAAAACCTGGTAGTAGTACCTAATAGTTGGACGAACCGCTCCCCCGCAAGCTAAACTTTTAATTTCTCTAGATATGCGGACCTTCAACCGGTCGGACTTGGGGCCTTTGGGCTTGTCTGGTATTGGCTCCCCTGCTCCCATACGTTCCTATAGTATCCTGCTGGTAAGAAGCAAAAAAGGGAATGGGGCACATGGGCTGATCCAAAAATAAATCCTGCAGCTCCGCAAACGATCTCATCGCCCGCCAACCAGTGGCCATCAAGAAGATGATGAAGCCCTTCTCGAACCCCACGATCGCTAAGCGCACGTATCGGGAAGTCAAGCTGCTCAAGCATTTACGTCATGAAAATGTATGCTGGTGTTCCGGATCTTCCTTCCCTTCTTCGCTTTCGCATGCTAACGCGTTGCTACACAAGCTCATTGGCCTGAGTGATATCTTCATCTCCCCGTCCGAGGACGTGTAAGTGGGACCCCGAAACTCACATCACCACGTGGGAACAGATCAATGTGGAGATACTGACAGGGAAGATCAGGTACCTTGTCACCGAGCTCCTGGGGACCGATCTGAATCGACTCCTCACTTCCAAGCCCCTCGATGGCAAGTTTGTACAGTACTTCACGTATCAGCTTCTGGTAAATATCCTCGGGTTGTGCTGCATCTTACTCTTGCTAATGAAGACTAGCGGGGACTAAAATACATTCATTCGGCTGGGGTCATCCATCGGGATCTCAAGCCTGGTAATCTCCTGATCAACGAGAACTGTGACTTGAAGATCTGTGACTTCGGCCTGGCTCGAGTGCAAGAGCCCCAGATGACGGGCTATGTGTCCACGAGATACTACAGAGCGCCGGAGATCATGTTGACTTGGCAGAGATACGGCAAACAGGTCGACATTTGGAGTGCCGGCTGCATTGTTGCTGAGATGCTGCGTGGAAAGCCCTTGTTCCCCGGCAAGGACCACATCAACCAGTTCTTCCTGATCACGGAAGCGCTGGGAAGCCCACCGGATGAAGTGATCCAGAGGATCAGCACGAAGACAGTAAGCTAGTCGAGTGACCAAGGTTTGGCTCAGGCTCTAACATCTCCCAGACTTTGCAGATCGTCCAGTCCCTGGGCAAACGCAAACCTCCTGTGTGGGCATCCCTGTTTCCCGGAGCCGATGCGCAAGGTGAGTACACCAGTAGACAAACCTAAGGGACTGAGATCTAACAGGTTGTAAATAGCCGTTGATCTGCTCTCCAAAATGCTCGTGATCGATCCCGACAAACGCATATCCGCTGAGGAGGCTTTAGAACATCCATACCTAGCTGTTTATCACGACCCTAACGATGAACCGGTCGCAGAGACTATGTTTGACTGGTCATTCCAGGATGCCGTCCATTCCATTGATGAGTGGAAGATTATGATGTATGTTCAAAGGTTATCTGCGGCGTACCTTGGACCGACTGACATGAACCATAGATACTCCGAGGTGGTTGATTTCCACGACCTTGGTCCAACGGGACAGTCTACTGTCGACCCAGGCGCATCTGCTGATCTGGCATTTGGTATTGATGGTGCAGCTGGTCTAGGCCCCCAGCCAGTTGATGGCATATACCAGACTGCTGTCGACAATATTGACCAAGACATCCTGCAATACCTGCAGATTTAGCCCATGCCATCTATTGGTTCATTCACATGAAAGCGAAAAGCAAGGGAGAGAAGGTACAGGTAGTATCTATCACAGCACTGTGTGCAAAAATTCCTGGAGCAGGTGACATCATGACGCACATGTTCCTTCCAAAAATACTCACCTCCGATAGTAAGGAGGTCAACTAACCCCGCCCCTTGCCCCATTTGCTTTTCGATCACATGAACCTCGAACCACATTTACCTACCTATTCCAAGAGCCTTCAACCCATCGCTACCCCATCCCTCTGGGCTGTTCATACACTCGGCACAGCCGCAGCGAGAAATGCCTACATTGCTGCACCCTCCGACGTGAGCTACCTTCCTTCTAGCATCTATCCACCTACCTCGACACCATCGCAGCATTGCATACGCAGACTACCTATCAGCCCATAAGCTCCTCTCACATCCACTACCTTCGACAATCCCACGGTCTACGATCCAGACTCTAAAATGAATGAAATGCTTGCAATCTGGTCAATCATAATCAGCCTCCTCTGCCATATCACCTACGCATTCCCATCACTCAAAGGATCCACAATCAATTCGACAACTGCCTGGCAGATCTCACTGTACCAAAACAAACGATGCACCGGCCAGACCACATACTTCTCTGGGAACACCAGTCTACCATGTCACGATGCTATTCTGAACGGCGGTGCATTGGGATACATCGTGCAAATCGCCAAAGGCTCAAACTGTTCGGTTGCGTTTTCCAGCGATACCCAGTGCAGCCAGATCAATAGCACCACCGTCCATCTCAATTCGACGGCGTCGACGTGCCAAGTTATGAGGATCCAGGATCAAGAGATGCAAATCCGGCGCTTTTCTGTCAACTGTGGGAGCAATCGGACAAGGTTTTGTTTTCATGACCGTGTATGAAGTTTCTTGATGCAGCGTTGCGCCGTCGTTCTTTGTAGCTATTCTTATTGCAGTGGGAATGAGATAATATCTTTCTACCTGGACGCTGATGCTTGCGCCATTTGAACTTATCGTGTTTCTATGCAATATCCTACATTTGATGGCTAACCGGGTTAGATATACGGGAATACTACCGAGCATATGCATGCGAGATCAAAAACCGCGATCGAACATTCTCTGATATACACATATAAGAACTGGTCAGGACACCGTCCCACTGTTATCCGCGCAAGAAAACACCCCATCCACGCTTCCATCTCTATACGCCTCCTGGATCTGGACCACAACACCATATGTTCCCCCGACCATCATGAACAACCCCAGCAGCACCAATCCAACATGCACTGCAATCAACCCCACTCTCGTCCACCTCTTGTACCACGATTGCCCATCCTCCTCGCCCCGATCCCCTCGACCACGGTAAACATTAACATACAACCAACAGATCCCGGGCAAACTGATTGCCAAGGGCGCGAACCCCAACGCCCCGACCAAAGCTAACACATATGTGAACACCGGGATGGCACTAGCCAGTACCCACGCTATGGCCGCCATACCCACAACGCATGCTAACCACGTACCCCAGTGCACAGGGGTGTTAGCCTGGAGGTGCCGTCTCCGCTGCGGGGAGCCGCGCAGCACCCGGACGAAGAGATACTTGGCCGCGACGTGGACGTACAGCGCTCCGCTGACCAGCAATCCCGGAAGAGCGATGCCATACGCCACCCGCTTGAGGACGGGACCTGCACTGCCCAGCGCCGGCGAGGCGACCCATTTCCCGCAGTAGTGATACAGGACCAGGCTGAAGGTCAGGTAGCTGGCGGTGACGAAGCTCATGCACAGAGCGACGGCTTTCCGGTAGGCCCGGGCGGTGGGCGGGCGCATCTCCGCGATGACGGGGAGAAATGCTGAGGTCGCCGATGAGGAGACGAAGATGGTCGATGAGGCGGTTATGCCGGCGGCGAAGGTCGGGTGGCCGACTAGGTGGTAACCCAGGTCGAATAGGCCTTCTTGAGGCGCCGCTGACGGTCGGTCGAGGGTGGTTACTCCAATGCTTTTTTCGAGTGTGTTAGTCATGTTATAAAATGAGATGGGCGTGGGCCAGAAGGCAACAGGAAAGGGATAAGACCTACACGATGATGAATACCGCAGCGAGGATGCTGAAAAACCCGACCCAGGTCAACCACCCAATGTGGGAGAACTTCCGCACACTGGCGCAGAGGGCGATGATGATGGTGGCAATCACCGAGAACCACACCGTGCACAGCGAGTGCAGCGACAGCGCGTTGAAGGCCGCCGATACCCCGATCACCCCTGAGGCTGCCGTGATCACATAGGTCATGACGAACAAGAACCCTACCACCTCTCGGAAGATCGGACCCCCCATCAACTGCGCCATGTCGGCGACCGTGTGGCATTGTGGGTAGCGTTCTCGGAAATCACCGAGCACGAGGGCGCCATACGTGTTGAGACCGCACCAGCCGAGCACGTTGAGGGCCCCGGGGACGGCGCCTAGGTCGTACATGACCGAGGGAATCGAGAGGATGCCGGTCGCGAAGAGCACTGTGTATCAACTCTTGGTTAGTGAGTGATCTCGATGGATGTTTGGGGTAAGGGGGAACGAACTCTTCAGAAAAATGGCTGATGCCCGGATCCAGCTCACGGTCCGAAAGTCCACTTGGCCTTCGCTTTGTTGGAAGACTTCTTCAAGCCCGTCATTATTGGATTTGATGTGCTCGGTGTCTGCGACGACAATGTCTTCACCAGGCATCGCTGGTGAAATTTTGATGTCTTTGCCCTCGTTTGTCATCGTGGTTGAATCTCAACTGA